>NC_071978.1:5801606-6101606 GCF_026283585.1 Hylaeus volcanicus | reverse complement strand
TTGTTGAAACAGGTGGAGCACTGCAGTTTGTCAAGAAATTTGTAATTTAACTTTTAACGTTCTGTTTTTATTACAACAATTAACCTCTTCCATCTTTTATGATTCTTTTTTGCTAAACTTCAAGCAGTTCCTAAATAGTTTTCATGCTGGAATGTTGTCCCCAATTATTTTACTATCGATCCAAATTAAAGTTTGGCGATTTATAGAGCTTAATTTACAAGCTAGACTATCTTTCTCAGACAAATATTAAATTGATGATGAGAATTGATTTCAGTAAACATACAGTAAGAAAATTTTAAATCTCTTGACTCTTCGGAAATTATTATAGAAGAACTAACGAAGAAATGATAGAAACAATGACGAGTTGACAGTGTTTCCACGTCTCTTCCTGAGAAAAATAGCTTAATAAAATGTTCCATTTAAAAGTAGACTATTTAGTTCCATTCTGAACAGCATTATCAAATAATAGAACATCTTATCGAGTGTTATTTAAAAATCATAAGAGAAAAAAAAAATTGTTACTTTGTCCATTGCTTTTCTCTGAAAACAGATTCGAGCCTCAGGTGAAATCGAAGGTCTTTTAAAATGGTAATGGATGGTAATTGACAATCGCAGGGCATACGATCTACAAATCTAATTCAACGAATCCAGATCGAATTCAGCAACGTGTTCTCCGTTGCTTTGAATCACTCCTACTACTGGACAATGGGTGAAATGGAAATGCCAAATCCTGCTGTTTGTCGATTATATATACCTTCCCCTATCTATAATACAAAGTGATTTACTTCGACTGATAAACGAAAATAACGTTGCTATTTGGATTTTAGTTAGATTTTATTGGATATAAAATACAGTGGTCACTTTTAAGTAATAAATTATTACTGACAGCAAATGTTTCATACAATTTGCTAGCTAATACTCTCAAAATTCTCAAATTTTATTTGTTTTCGATCACAGCTCTTTAAAATTATTGTCCTCAATTTCGACAATAACTTTTTCCTTGAAAAATGTATTTATCGTTTCCATCATAGTTCGTTTTTATTAAGTGATTATTTTAATGAACGGAGTACGTTAATAGTTGCTTAACTTCCAAGTTATAACGGCAATCGATTATACAGGATTTACATTCTCGCACGTTGGGGAACGTTCGTATGTATGCGCGTAGATATGCGTGCGCTATAGCATCGAAGCGTTATTACAATCGGTTGGTTTGACGTATGGTTTCATATGAAAGATATCTTAGCCCGGGATCTGGACCAAGGCAGTGTTCCAGCGGCAGTAATTAGAAGGCAGGTAGTATATTCATGTGTGCATACAGACGCGGAGCTTTGTTCGGGCTATACCTGGCTAGAAAGTGCAGCCAGATGATACCCTACATTTGCCTAACTTCCAGAAACTCAAGGTGTTGTAGGACGAAAATTGGAGTTGCTCCGACAAACCTCAAAATCTCTGCGCATAAAACACTCGCGGTGCGAAACTCGCCCAAACAACGTTGATGAACTGAATGAACGAATTTTAATATCGTCCAATTTTACATAGCACGGTGAAGAACTCTAGCTCAACGAAATTGTAAAATATTCGACTCTACTGCAATTGCGATTGCAGTGGCAACTTTCTAATGAGTTTCTGTGACGTCAAACTGTTGTACGATTTTCGTGATATTAAATATTGTTTCCAAACACCTAGTGGCAATCTGCGATACGTGAGGGTAGTTTTTAGGCTTTAATCATTAATTATAATTCATAAGAATAGAGTACGAGTGTGGTATTTTTAGATACTCTTCTAAGTCTCATTTTTCACAAAAACCGTAGGACAGCAATTGGATAATGATTCCAATATCTAGTATAAGTTACCTTAGTTAGTTACCTTCCCCATCCTAGCTTGCAAACAATGTAATTTAACCCCATCACCCCTCGAGTATCTAAGAAAGTAAACACAGTATCGTTGCAAGTGTCTGATATCAAGAGAAAATCAACACCGTTGTCCACTTAAAACCTCCATTTTGCAAAGAATAGTTAGCACTTTTGACTTCTTCAAGTGCTGAAAGATGAGAAAATTTGTGTCGTGAATAATTAGACACCATGTACGGGAATTCGACGCACGCAACGTGTCTGACATTATTGCAACACAAGTTCATCTTGACGTATCGGTTCAATACGATCTATATCTTTGCACCCGTCGTGCACAGTTCCACGTATGTCCAGTCGGAGGATCTAGACCAATGCATTGTCTTACCGTTAGTAATTAGTAGACAGCGACTACATTCCTCCCAGGTAGACAGACTCACCATCAAAGTGCCAGCACACAAACACACGCAAAAGCATCAAATGAACGTCCAATCGTCGGAGCTATTAGTCCATTTCACTGGAACGCGATAACGTTAATTCTGATAAGATCTAATTAAATTTGTTCACGGTCCCATTTAATTGTTTCAGCTTGAAGAGTCGCGATCCGTCGACGTGAGAATAAGTTTTCGGTGTCGTGCAATGCTCTTTCGACGGTTTGCACATTCAAAAATAATGTCTAAAAATACATTTGTATATCGAAGACATTGCAGCAACAAAAATTTATTTAGAATTTTTGTTTTGAACCTCGAGAGTTTGTTGACTCTGCCAAAAAAATATTGTAACATGGATTTTTCTCCTAACTTTAATATCATTTTATCTGCATTACTGGTCCTTGATTTATAATATAGGTTCATGAAAATATAAACTCTGCTTTTCGGTCCAGTTCTCATGTATAAGCATTTCAAGTGTTCGATACTTTCGCCCAGCGATGCATTTACATACGATTTAAATTGCAAATTTATCATTTTTAAATTGAATATTCAGAATATTAAATATAGATAAAAATAATCGAATCGCGGTGTTCCCAGTGTGTTTGGAACAAAAATTAAATTTTACTAAACGATAACCACTCGAGGATATTTTACTATGCGTAATATTAAAATAAAAATAAATATGATCAGTAGAGGCGCGAAACAAAAATGATATTTTGAAATATTGATTAATGAAACTACGCAGTTCTCTGTAAAAAAAAAAAATAGCAAATTGGAAGTAGTATAATTAAGTGTATCTCGAAAACGGAACGTTTTATAGCGTACTCGCTAAATATATCCGAAAGTTTATTTCCATTAAATTATTTAACGAGTTTCAGTGGGACGAAGTTGTCTAACGAAGGTCGAACACCGAAGCAGTTCTGTGGAATTACTGAACTCGTTATCATTCCGACGACTTGTTTATCTGTTTTAAGAAATACCTTCGAACTATAACTATCCTTTAACGAATCGTTTTGTTTCTTCCAGCAAGATAGTTACATTTGAAAAGAATGATTTCGGACAAATTTTAAACACAAACCAAACGAAACAATTACCGCTAAAAATAATCACGATTTTTATTTTATTGTTTCATGGTTTTCTAATTTTTAACTTATACATTATCTTCATTCTTATATTTTATTTTATATCTGCAAAGGACTTGCACATTTCTGGCGGGTAGAAATATTAATTGGTTGTTTCTGCATACCATTCATATTTATACAATCTCATACTCTCGATTCGAGAGAAATTCAAATTCCACTTGTAGCTGCATATTTTTCAAACAAATATTCGAAAAAGCGAGGGTGACACGTTCCCAACTCAGTTTTCATTTTCATTATTCTTTCTGATCATCTAGTGACCACATACCATTAATTAACAACAACGTAGTACTTTTGAAGGCTAGCTGCAAGCTAAACATGAATTTAAATTTGATACGTTTTATGAGAAAAATAGTCAAGATATACGCGAACCATACACGACCAAAAGAGGTGTTCGTTGTATACTAAAAACTGAAGTAAAATGAAGAACCAATAAGAAACAAAAGTACCATTTTGTGCTGAAGAAGACAATGAAGGAACGGTTCAGAAAATGCAAACAGCTCCTTTTTCTGATACAATGCTGTTGCCACGAAACGACACTCTTTTGCCAAAAACATTCAAACGAACTTAGTTTATTTCCTTAGGGACATTTCTGACCACTCTTTCTACCGACTTGTTTTTATTTTATATATTCTTCTGAATATTTTAATCTTGAACGTGGGGGTCAACATTAGGCTAAGGCTCCACTCTAAAACATCTCCTTTTTCACTAAACGATAAAAAGTCGACGACGGCAACGTTTCGACAAGAATAACGTCAGGCGTCGCGAGGCATCAGCGCCTTGAAATCACCTTGGCTTTAATAAAATCTCGGTCTTCGCGAGGGTGCAGAACGACCATTTAAATCAACGTTTCGCCGCCCCCAGAGCGGCATGATCGCTGGTTTCGAGTGACAACGTTAGTTTCAGCTTCCGTGATTTTACGATAAACTAATTTGCGAGGATTAGTGGCTCGCCTGGCGCCCGGAACATGAGGGAAAGCCTCCATAAGCTCGATCGCATCGACGGAAGTTTAAATCTATTTACGACGCGTCCGATCGAGCGGCTACCGAGCACTGATAAGCGAAGATGTCTCGTCGGTTAACGTCCTACGAGCAAGGCGAGGCACACCATGGACGAACCATGGACCAGTGTCCTCGGCCAATTACCGTCAACGGAATATCCGTCATCGCGTGGGCGGTACGAAACTCTCGGCGCTATTAAAGCGTAAATTTCAAGTGGGTCGCGTGGATCGATCCCACGGACGAATAATCGACTGGATAACGAGTGGTGGAACGAAAGTGTTCCTCCTTGGGAGCAATATCAGCGGAAAGTTCGTTAATTTTGTTCGATCGTTTTCGGATTCGGTAATTCATTTTTCAGCACACGGAGAGAGGAAATTCAGACGACTCCTGCCGGCCAAACGAATAATTCTCCTTAATGCGCTTTTGATGCGATTTTAAGCTGCCTTTTTTCTTCGCGGTAAATGCAATTAAAGGATTCTTTGACATTTGGTAGGAACACGAACAGATGGAACGACGATGTTAGTTTTCGTTTATATAATTTGCGATCACGCCTGGTCCATTATGATTTTGACTTTTACGTGATATTCTCGTAGGTGGGGGATACGTCAAATATTCGCTATTCCTCGTTATCATGTCGAAGCTGATTTCTTTGTTATCTTAATTTAATTTCAGTTTCCATAGGAATTCTCTTGGGTTTCGATATTTGAAGTACCTTATTTTGTAACTAATGTATGAAAGTTTCATTTTGCATTCATAGTGCGTACTGTTTAAATCTTTGAGCTTAAGTAGGATAAAAATTGGTCCACCTTCTGCTTAGCATTTTATTTAAATGTTGAAGTTACTGACAGTTATGGAGTTTAATATATTATTAAAACCTTTTAAAAACATTTTAGTTGATATTTATGCCTCCCTCTTTGTGAACCTCAAAGTGTTAAAGAATTTTTTCGTAAATAACAGTTTAGGTTTGATGTGTTCATTTTTACGTGCAATGCATTGTCGAGGAAAAGGAAAAGCATATATTAGGCAATGCGACATCGCGCCACCTTTCTGTAATCCTTGATCAAGGTAAGCGAAAACCGATTACATGAAACAGGAGTTTTCAGGAGTTTTGAAGTACTTGCCAACTTTCCCCCTAACACTCGATAATGTACTGCAACTTCCGCCCATTAAAAATTGAATTGTTGACGGAACTTTATGACAGAATGATTTTCGAGATTTACAGAGACAAAATCGCATTACAGCTGGAACAGCTCGCGTGAGCCAGATGTGCATAGAACGTGCCGCGCCGAAAGTTCCTTCCAATTTTTTACCGATCACCAGATTGTCCACCGAGTGTTTGCGCTCGTTTTCGACGTAGTTCTTTTATGGATTAATAATTTACTTTCTTACACTTTTTATTCCACCTACTTTCGTAAATTTTGTTTGGGGAAGTAACCCAGTGGGTGTAGTGAGTGTAGTTACCCACACTTTGTTGGGTTGTTTGTAATATAAACTTCTTTAAAATGGGTTTTTATGTTCTTTTTACTTCCAGTAGATGGTTCTTCGATGCTTTCAATATTTTCCTCTATTTTTACTTGAAATTTCTCTGAAATCGTATTTATTACGTTCCATATCGAGTGGATGTATGCTTATGACATAAAGTTATGAAGTTTGTTCTCGACTTCGTATTCAAACTTGTCTGCTACTATAGTTGAAGCGTGAATATGGTCAGTTACACTTTCTTCAGCAATAACTTGGTTAGAGTTCATGATTATATAGTCACTTCTTAATTTGATGTCCTACACGTGTTTAACATTTCATTAATAATTTGTCCCCTTGCACATTTCTAATAAATTAACCCCTGTTTTTGAGACTGTACAGATTTTTTCTCTCATTTTATCTATCTGCGTGTATGGAAACCTTTTTAAAGTGACCTTGCTGACCTAAAACCGCAAATATTTCGCCAGAATCGTCGAAACATAACGACGTTTAAACGATAGGGCAGGATCAGAATTTCGCAAGATTCTTTCATAAATTTAAAGCAGTTCGGAAATGAAAGACTCTTTAGTTTGCCGCAGAAATTCAGATTTCCCTTTACCCCGGCTAAGATTAAAGTGGAGACGCGATCAAAAGAGGCAAATATTTATTTTTTCTCTAATGCGCTTTGCTGACTCGAAGGTGCTTTGTTAACCGCCTTTCGCTGAGCTGCGGTCCTATTTGCTTGTAAAACTGGAAATCCCGAGACGGTCATCGTCATTACCTCACATCGCTTTCAACTATTTTTCGTGTAATAAAACATGAAATATTTTATCAAAACCAAAAAGAACTTAAACTGATTTGAAATGAACCAAGTTCGGAATTGGAATACCAGTTAAATTCATCGTTTCAACGATTCCCCATTTCCGTAATTCTGTGGAGTATTGGTCACCTGTTAAATGTACGATAGTTGGAGGATATGATAATAGAAGGATCGTGGATAATGGAATATTCAAAACATTTTGAATGTTCTTACACGAAGCACAAATGTGTAGCACTACGTGGCTGACCAGTGCTTGTATTTTCCACCGAATGTATAATTACAGTTTCCACTGAATTCGAAGTACAATTTTGATACACTTATCCTATAAAAATGTCTCTTACTTTTTCACGAGTGCTGAAGCATCACTGTAAGGTAATTTCTTCCAAATTCTACCAAAGAATCAAGCACATATGTGTGGCACTATATGGCTGACCAGTGCTTGTATTTTCCACTGAATGTAGGGTTGCAGTTTCCATTGAATTCGAGGTACGATTTAGACGCAATCGTCCTGCGAGGCCCTTAAAATCGAGTGGAGAGGCGCAGAGTAGAAAAAATCATAAAAGTGTTATCGGAATTTCAGTGGAGGCACCAACAGTCCTTTTTATTTGTAGACGTGTTGGTCGTTCGCCTGTCTCGGTGTAGATTTGATACGGAACGATCCAGTTTTGTGTGAAAGAATGTCCGTGTGTAGCCGACCGTTCCCTCCACAATGGACGACAAATCTGGTTTCGACAGAATGACTACCTATCACCTTTCAAAAACTTCGTCGGATCGTTGAATCGTAGGAACCACTCTCGCAAATTCCGTTGCGGGAATGTCGTATAAAATTCGAGGAAAACACCGATGGACAATTTTATAAAATACGCTTCCCGTGTTTTATTTCATTCTCCCGCAGCACAATGCACGCCGTACGGCCCACTCATGCGCGAAACTGAAATTCAGAAAAACTTTTTTGTTGAGATGTGAACGGAACGTATAAATTCGCAAAGTTCTAAGAGGTAGAATGGAGGACGAAAATTTAATAGTAGTTTCACTCAAACTGCAACAACGGTTCCTCCAGTGGGAACCATAACGGTGAAATATACATATTTCATGCTGTTTTGAGCAAATTGGAAATGCGCTATGGTTCGGAATCATAATCCTGTCCTTAATTCTGTAGTTTCAGGACTTTTTCGGGAAAAATTTGAAAAATTAGAGAGATTTTGCTTTTTCTAAAATTTCATAGTAAAATAGAGTTATATCTTTGCAACATCTTATATTAACTTTATGGGCTTTATATTGTATTTGTGAATGAAAACTTTTGTTGTATAATTGTTTACTGAAACAAATCATATTATTTTTATTAAATTCTAATCATAACATATTGGTACCATTTCTTAGATTTGAAGTGTGTGGAAATGACGTAATCTGTGTGGTCACGTCAGAGCGGTGATAAATGCTTGTAGGGCTAAGAATACGAACCATTTTTCTTCTTTGAGGGACATTTAGACTCTTCAAAAAGTTATAAACGGCAAAAAAGTCGTTCCTTTTTACCTTCAAAGTAGACTGAGCCCTTAAGCTTCTGAAACTTTTCCTACCTTCGAGCAATGTTGCACTGCTTCAACTCTTTTTCCGCCGGAAATTATTATGTACTCGAGCCATTACATTCTAACTGCTTATTACAAAGCTAAGGAAGCTAGTATTATTCCCAGGGAGTCATGAGGCCCTTCGATAACCCACGCTGTATTCCCAAACAAAACGAAATTAATTAATTCAGTAATTTCTCTCGAATTAATTCCTGAAGAGTCATTTGTCCATAGTGCCAAATGTTTACTCCCTTAAAATTATTTACCTCGTTACTCTCACCTTTGCTTACATTCGATCCTGATCTAACCCACATAGAATTCATGATATCAGGTGAAAGAAAACGTTCATTCCCTGTGAAATAATCATTTCGTTCTCGATAAGCTGTCTTCGATGTAGCGTCGACTCGAATCTCGCCTTCTATTCCATCTCGAAGTGGCGCACGATCTCTTTGATGAAGACACATCAAGATCTGTGCGTGTTCAAGATGTAAATTCACGTCTACGTCATTAACACGGCGTCACGTCGGCGTATTCGTCGGCTTTCGTCGTGTTCCCGATAGACGATCGTTAACAAGCCCCCCCCCCCCCGCAACGCGCGCCTCGCTTCGTTGAAAAAACTTGCTTCCTCACGCAACATAATGGGGAAATTACATCTTGCCGGACTCCATTTTCTCCGGCACAAAGGAGCGCGGAAAAAAAGTTCCACCGGAGTACGGATTTTAATTTCCTGCTGGTTTAATTTACGGCTCTCCGGTGATTCCGGTCGCGACTTTCATTATTTAAAAATATATCGCTGCGCGCCGCTTTATAATTCCTCGCCTAAACGTTGGTTTGTCTACCTGTACACTCCACTAGTTGAATTTCTCGCTTCATTTAATAGGAAAACAACTGTCAGTTCGAGAATAACGAAGGTTATTGAGAGTGGGTAAAACTTCAGGACCAGAGAATATTCCGCTATACAGTTGGAGAATTCTTAATTACTTTCATATTTTATACATAGATTAACAGTTTCTAATGACAATTAGCAGAGGTATTCTTTAAAGCATTTAATATATGCATGAAAAATTTACAAATATATTCAACACAGATTGACATTTTCTAATGAGAATCACCAGGAATGGTCTCCAAAGTATCCACTTTTGACGCATTCATACAATGTTTATATTTGATATCTAGAATCGTCAAAATAAGTTAGGAAATGTCGGTGTATCTTTACACTGGAAGTGATGTTCCATGTCACTTTCAGAACAAGACATTTTCTTTATCCCACTTATCTCGTTAAGTTTACACAGACGACGGATCGAAGATCTTCGGTACGTTCTATCAAGCGCAACGTTTACCCAGGGCTTCTTAGAGCCTGCAACGCCCCCGCTATTTAATTACTCCCTGCCTCACGAAACGACTCTGTCGGTGCTTAGAAATCCGCGACACGGGTCCCGAGGAGTGGTTCTAATTCCTCTGAAATGCACCCTAATTGAGCCAGCCGACGCGTTTTGATCTCAGCGATTAATTCCTCGCGTAGAACACGTAATGACTGCCTTATGGTGCTCAAAGAACAAACCGTTCTCGTAGGTGTGAAAATACTGTCTCTGGTGCATGAATTTATGCTGTTACATTTTTAACAGAAATTTGATTCTTTCTAGAAGCCATAATTTCTTGATCAGGTATTACTTATCATTCGAAAACTCTCTCTTTACTGTGTAAAGTAGAACTGTCAAAAATGTTCATTTTTTTCCAATCTAATACTAAGTAATATCAATTCCGAAATGTCTCATCATCAGATTAAAATAAAAAGAATCATACGATCAAAAGTCCTGTCTTACTTTAAGAGAAATGCAGCTCAAAATAAAATGTCACTAATGCATGAATTAACACAATCACACGTGGATTATGTCCGTCAATTATGTCCTTGAACCGAATGCAAAGCAAAGCTGATGCAGCATACGAATGAGAAGGGAGGAACGTCACATTTTATTCGTTCTTTTTCCGCCTAACGAGGAGACTGGATATCCCCTAATTTGAAACATAACTCTGCTGATGCACGTGAAAAAGTTGGCTTGCCTGACCGTTTGTCGGTTAACAGTGACGCACGCTTATTGATTTAATTAAGCCAAGTGACCGATCGATGAACGGTTGTTATTTGGTAACGAATACACTGTCTCTGCGCTAGTGGAACCAATTTATTGGAAGAGCCGCTACGATTTGCGGCGTGGCAGCGGAAATGGGGGCTCAATTTTGATTCGTATTATGCGAATTGAATCGATCAGGCTAGGGATTAAACGCAAAGAATGATTCCAGAGGATTAACGAATACCTATTGGACGGCGAAGTTCATTGTACTGTCGGTGCAACGTCTCACGGAAGTAAACAAAAATATTAAAAGACATTTCTCAATGTATAACGTAAAGAAATACGTAAAAAGTACAGACCGGTATTTAATAAAATTATTAATTGACTGTATAGTGATGTTCGAGGATTTATCATGTTAGAAAATAAATGATTAACAACGAAACAAAATTACGTTTCAAGGCGTGACTGCAAATGTGGTGGAAATGATAAGCGAAGTGGAACTGGAGCCTGGCATCTCATGATCAGCTCTCAACAGACGAGGACTTTTGGCAAATGATCAGGAAAGATTACTTCTTGAGATGGAATCTATTCCTGACGAAGATCCAGTGCTGTTGAAACGATAAGAGAGGATTTATGACACTACGTTGGCTTATTACATGTAGCAGTAACATTTTTTAGAGAAATTCTGATGTCGGAAAAATACTTGAAAATGGCTTTTCATAGAATAGTCGATATTGAATAGTTATATAAACTGTTTTCTAATTTTGTGTAATAAATACAGGACCCTTTGACGAGTAAGCATTTTTTAGGAAATGCACACGGTGTATGAGTGAACTGTTTTCTATAACATAAAAGATATTTTATTTCTTGTATATATGTGACTACTTACTTTAATAAATAAGCTACTATTGATTACATAAAATTTCTTTTGTATCGATAATTCCACTATTATTTCTACCATCAATATTTACACAACATTTCCCCCTCACGTTTTTCCCGGAGGTTTCATTTACCCCTAATCTTACGTCTCGGTGATGTTACAAACAGTTCCAAGCCATCACGGGCTTTATCCCTTCCCGTCTCCATCCTCCCCCACTGCATCAGAACAATCATCGTTCCCTTGTTTCCAGCTCCCACGAAAACAACCCCCGAACGAGTTATCGTCTCCTTCTCACCGGAGAGTCATTTTAATTCTCCGCACCTGCCTGTTCCCAAGAAACTCGATCTGGACTTTTATTGCGCAAAATGGTCGCCGACGCTCCCAGCGTACGACGCGAGGAACGTTTAGATGGAGAAGGAGGGAAAACATTTCCTAACACGGAGAGGATAGCGTGTGCCGTGGCAAAGGAACAGGAGAAGGTCGTAGGAGTGGACATTCCCGTTCGCGCGACCTCCTTGTTTCTTAGAGCGGTGGTAGACACCTACTCGTTAACCCTCGGAGACTGGAAAAATGTAACAAAGAGATGGCGGATGAGGAAAGTACGGTGGAAAAGTCTCCGGTGTGTAATTACTGGCTGAATTCTTATTACTCGACGAGCGCGAGCACTCCCTACAGGCCTGTCCCCACATTTATCTTTCTTCCTCTTCTGTCTGCTTCCCGTTATGTCCTTTACGATCCGTTGCTTTCGAAGCGCGCCTTCCCTGCAACCACAGGTGCAGCTTGATTACCGCCCCATTTTGCTACGATAGCAAAAAAAAAAAAACGTTACTGTCTTTCGTCGCTCTTAGTCGGAAGAAAATTAGGCAAAACGTGACGAGGAGATTGAACGAGGGTGCTCAAATCGTAGAGGATACTTGGTTCAATAGCGCGTCCTGTCAGGGAAGTTAGTCGATAATAATCGAAATGATACAAAGGGTTTTCTGAAAGTGGTTTTAGGATGTTGATTTCTAATATAAAGCAGATTCTTTTATTTTAAATGAAAGTTACATGACTGAGTGTTCATATTCACATCAAAGACTATCTGGTTCCCACTTTGCAAAACTAATTTGAATGTCTAAGGACTTCCATACAGATGGTCAATATTTATCTTATCACATATTTTGAATAACAAACAGTGTTTGATCCACTTGTAATGAAGTAGAAGGTTGAACACTACAGAGACAGTCAAGTATAGGAATATATTCGATGTACATTAATAATTGCAGAATACTTTCACCTAGCAATTTTTCTATAAAAAATTTCACTTGATAAAGCACTAACGTCACCTTGAATAGTCGCATATTTCCCAAAAATGTGCCGAAATCGAGTCTCGACCCATTTCATAGTACAGTGGCAGTGATGTGTGATATACGTCTGACTATACACGCGCCACAACTACTTACGATCTAAGGGAGCAAACATTCTTCGTTCGAACTGTCAGAACGTTTTACGAGCAGTAACGTTTACGAGTACAGGGTTTACGACAGGGTCGGATGTTTCCTATTTTTAAGATGAAGAGCGTTTAGTTTATGCTTAACATCTATTCCAAAGGGATCATGCCCGCAGTAAAGGACATCTTAGGATTATTTGCTAAGGAATATGATTTACTCCTCACGAAATAAAATTCCCTTCTACTGTCATAAAAAAAAAAAAACAGTTGTGTAAATATGTATTGTATAAAATAAAAAAATTGTCATAATTTGGAATAGAAACCAGGAGTAGAATTTGAAGTGAATTCACGCCAGCGGTCTCGAATATGTTAAGTAAAACCAGATTACAGTTCCGTAACCAATCAGGTTTCCATTGGGTGGACAAATAGTTCTAGAAACAATGAGTTTCCAACAATTTTGAGTTCGTTATAACTTTAACAATTGGGTACGTCAAATCCCATAATATTATCTGATGCTTGTTAAATTTACATATTGGTCCCTCGAGAATTTAACATCGTGTCTCGTCATTTACACGGATGATTTTGAGGAATTTGAATAATTGATTACAGAGTTGTATATAAAAATTATGAGATACACAGGAATATGCTAGCATTATCTTTTTTTTTTTATAGAAGTGAGTGCTAAGTTTCCCTAACTGTTCATTGCCGTATAAGAACGATGATATTATCATCGTCCCTAGGACAGTCGCGAAAATATGTCTGATACGTAAATGATGCCCTGAGTTATTATTACTCAAGGGAAGCATTCTCCACAGGTTCTGTCACGCCGTTCTCCCAGTTTTTTCAACGAAAGACAGCGACGTGCTACGCCTTAATTACGCCACCAGAATTTAATAATCTGCAGGAACGTGATAACAGAAAGACCCTATCCTAATGTTCGCGGATGAATGCTGACGAATGAGTAAAGGGGGTAACGTTGGCACAGGTAAAAGTTTCGTTAAAAATCTTATGCAAATGATTGTAACGCAAGATTTGTAAATTATTTGTCACCCACTGACAATGTCGCCGTACTAATTAAACTTTGTTACTCTTCAAAACAGACCAGACGTATTTTTTACGTGCAAATTCGTTGTATTTCTGAAATGCAAAAATCTCTATAGATTCTAAATCGATAAAAAAAAAAACTGAATTCTTAAACAAATGAAAATAAACGTAAAATTCAGCGTTTCATTTATTCACGATCCGTCTGGACGCCTCAGCGAAAAATAATATCCTGTTTGCATCTGAATTTCGATGCGGCTGCAAGATCCGTCGTTTTTCTTCGTAGACCTGAATTTCTAACAATTAAATGTGCGCCCGTTATCCCATCCACCCTCCCGTCGTTTAATTAGAATGCAAATGGTAGCGAAAAATCTCAACTGCTGCAACCAGATTCGTGATATGCAAATATCCGTATTTCCCGTACGACGTTTGAGAACCGTTCCCCGTTTTCCCAGCATCAAACCCTTCCCAATAAGCTGAATACAGAAGCCGCGCACCGACAAAGGATGTTTCGAATCTCGGCCATACTGGTCGAACGGAAACCGAGAATCCACTGGTCAAAATTTAATTTCACGATTGCACATCCGACACGCCGGCGATATTACACGGCTGGCGCAACGTGCAGCATTTTTACGGTATATAAAATTTCTATCGCCTGCATTTAAATATTCAGGAAACGCATCCATACCGCGAGCATGATCAACTCCGCGTCGAAGCTCGTCAGCGAACGTGTGAATTCATCGTATTTAAGCGTGAAGAAGACTAAGACCACTTGCGTTCTCGGTTACCGACGATTAAAACTCGTTTTGTTTGAGAATTTTCGCTGAAACGCAATGTTTGGTGTCTAAAATGACTGGCCTATAAAGTCACATGTATTATTTGTATATGACAACATGTATCCACCGTGATTTCGAGCGAATTTAAGAATTAAAAACGAACGGTTAAATTTCTCCGAAAACTGCGTACCAATCGCTGATTGCAGTTTGCAACTTTATTTATCGGTGATGGAAAACGTACGATTGTTATATGCGAGACTTGATTCGGTTTGAAATATTCACTGTTTTGTTATCGGTTCCGCAGGCCTCTCTCCGACCGTTTCGACTGCGCGCAAATTTTTAAAGCTGCAATTACACGACGGATTCTCGTGAGATCGAATAACACATGAACACCAAATGTTTTGTTTTCGAGTATAATGGTAATCGTGTTTCAAAGATTCGCAATCGTATTTTTATGGAAAACAAGCGAAACTGCTATTTTAAAATATTTAGGCGCGATTTGTTTACGATAAATCTGAAATGATAAATATGAAAAAAAATGTGCTTGTTATGGAATGCATTATTCGATTAATATTTCTTAACATATTTTCATGCTTTACCACAGAGCACGATGTTCCATCGACGGAAAATGAAAAATTACTACACCAGATTTATTTTCCAGTTGGAAAAAGTTTTTCACTTTTCACAGTTGGAAAAAGTTAATTTGAGACGTGGTTTATAAAAGATTTTAGATTCTTTTGTTCCCCTCGGTATGATGTTATATCTGGCTGGATGTTATATTTAAATACGAGCTGATCATTGCTTGCTGAAATTCTCATTAAATATTCAGCAAATGTTTCTTTCCGGTTTAATAATAGAATTACGAAAGCGACACTTTCCTAGCTCTACTCTCTTCATACAGAGCACTTTCGTCGCCTAATTTTTCAATGAATTTAATTGATGGTCCTAATTAAATTTATAATTTTAGATGTTATCGAAATAGTGGCGTGGCATCGTTTTCGTTTCATACTTTCTCCTCTAAAGAAACATGTTTACATTTTAGTGACGTGGGTTCCCTGTTTAATTAACGATAACCCAATGAAATACCTTTCCAATTAACTTGTCGTCAAATATTATGCTCTCTTGATCGTAGGGATATTTAAATATATATATTCAAATATTTCACCCCATACTTGCATTTTCAATGCAATTACAATGTAAGCTTTTGTCAGCTTTCATTCATTCATTTATTCAATTTTTATATATTCGCTAAAAATCTGACGATTTTCCATGCAGATGAGATATCGCAAACTGAGCAACTGTGAAAATTAGGTGAAAGGTCCATGCTGTGCTATCGATGGGCTAGGCACATTACTTTTATCGTATTTTATAGGATTTAAATAGGATTACGTTTACTAGGTCATTCCATGCTAAATCGGTTAGTTTTTGCACTCGATGAAATTGAAATACGATATAGTATACATGAGATTATGACGGGATTTAAGTCGTCATTTTACTGGTTTCCAGTATATTTGACAGATATTGGACGTACGAAATTTACGACGTCTGCTTATATTCTAGAAAATATTTCAGTGGGACATAATTGAATCTGTATATCTGAAACTGTTTCCTCGTACACATATTTCTATTATTTTCACTGGAAAATAACGGATTCGAAATTTCAAATAGAATTTATGAATCACATTTAGCTAATATAAATGACAAATTACAAATTATAAAATCATAAAGGAATTTGTACTTCGCAATCATATTTTGACCAGTATATATTCCGTCCAATAAACCCATAGTTTCTTTAAAAGCTCGACACCTTAGTTTACAACAATGTAATACTTTTCACCAACATTGCAGCTGCCTTATATAAACGCGAATAAATAATCCTTAAAGGTTAGTCATTTTGACGATCGATTTTACGAATTCTTTCTTGAATCTACGAGTTCAGCTGTATTTCGTCCGTTTCATCCTTTCCTCT
Organism: Hylaeus volcanicus; assembly: GCF_026283585.1. Classification (NCBI taxonomy): domain Eukaryota; kingdom Metazoa; phylum Arthropoda; class Insecta; order Hymenoptera; family Colletidae; genus Hylaeus; species Hylaeus volcanicus. The sequence goes on along the minus strand of NC_071978.1, from coordinate 6,085,181 downwards.
TTTTGACATTTCCATTTTACCATCGTTATTTCTTCCCCTTTGATTGCTCATGTATGATCGTGCCTCTACTCCTTTGCTCGCAAAGGAAAAGGGAAAAGGGAATATACGAAAAGGCAAACATCCAGCAAAGAAAAATATGAAGATGCCGTGGCTTCGACTGCGCACTTTTGCAGATCCGAGACTTTCGTGGAATGAAACGGGGGAAAAGGGAAAAACAGGAGTACGTGCACCTGGTGCGAAATCACTGCGGAACGTACATGTCGCGAGGAGCCTCGGAACAGCCGCAACGCATACGTCTCCCCTAACCAAGATCAATTGTTCGAAATTAAATTCTCAGAAAACTAAAATTAGATTTCAATTTTCATCGTAACAAGCTCTATTGTTGGGCTTATTTTAGGAATATTATAAACGACAATTCTATTGGCGAAAATAAAATGAAAGTAAAAATAAGATCCTATTACTTTTGTATAATAAATTTTAGTTTGTAACATTTTTTATTCAATTTCATATCATTTAAGACATACAATATTTTCTAAAATGCTATACTTTATATGCATAACAATCTTATTTATGCCAAAGATGCGTAAAAAAATTAATTTATAATTGTCAACATATTTACAAATTGAAAACCCGAATGAATGAGAAACCACTGAAATTCCTGCTCACAGTTTCTTCATAATTAAACAAATTTTACGATAATAGCCTCCTTCGTTGTCACCGATTTTTTAGGAATAACTCGAGTTGCTAAACGAAAGGATAGATTGTAGAAAGCATTCGTTCCTTCTAACGTGCCACCCATTTCCATCGTTCGAAAAGTTTGGAAAAGTTCTACTTTCCAACTTATTGTTGGTATCCTTTTTGCGTGGTCCATTATCGGAATAATACCTGTTTCTTGTGAACTGTCGCAGCCTCTAAGAAAGACGCGGGACGTTTGACAGGGAAACATAAATTCTGCCTTAGTTCGGAGGCGCAAAAAGCAAGCCTGAAAAAGTTGATTAAGGGAAAAAACATGACGCGAAGAGAATGAGATTTTGAGAGTGAAACATTCTCGATGAAAGTCACCTGTGGCAATTCAAATGTGATTGCGTGGTGTAGCCTCTAATGGTTGGTAATATTGTATGCGTCGGCGTCGTTCAGATCAATTTTATTACGGTAATTAATTAGAGATATAAAATTGTTATAAAAATAAGTTAAATTTATAGCGTGATGAAGCCGTATCTGATATAATTTATAAATAATTTAAATATGTTTACACATAGATTGACAAAATTATAAACATAATACTACTTACAGAAAAAAATTGAAGCTATTTAAAATGTCATACCGATGATGATCAACTCTTTAAATAAATTTTGTTTATACCATACATTGGCCAAGTGAATCCTGATAACCCAGATTGACTTCTACACCCCTGAACACCAGTCAATACTTATAATATTTTCATTGATCTGTCTAGACGGCTTTAAATTTAGGACATCCTATAGCACGTCTGTAGCACGAGCCACTTCTGGATTGCCCGTTACATTTATAAATTTCAGCTGAGACAAGTTTTTTCCTCGAAGATAACATAATAACTGAATATGACTCGATTTGTTTTGTATTTACTTCTTCATAATTAATTGTTCATTTAAATCTATATCAGTCTCAACAAATATAAATTCAAGAGAAAATAACATAAAAAGTAAATGACGTCAAATAATAAAAATAAACAAAACTAGTCTTTCACTTTCTTTATCAAAATCGAATTAGAAAATTAATTTCTATCGCATTAATTTTTATCGCATAACCTAACAAGCATTTTCACGTAAAAGGGGTTTTCATACATTTTCAGCTAGGTTCGAGTACCGTAAACGAAAGTTAGCCAATTTTACGCAAATCGAATACTGTATCAAAAAGTTACCCAGAGCTGATGTACCGTTTGCCCGTGCAGTACTCAAGGGGTTAAACTATGCGGAATCACGGGGGATTATTTCAACGTAGCCCGGGTATCAATTTAATTCAAATCAATATCAGTCGACAGAAAAACTTTTTCCTCCGCGCATTCTTTTTTTCACACCAGGACTGTGATAAGCGTGTATAATTTTGCATACATTTCCGCGAACCTCATGAATAATACACACTGCTATCAGAACTCTGTTGCATTTCAAATCTAACACGTTGTAAAGCCTTTTACATTCGAAGCATTAATATGTATGAGATAAAAATTTCCGACGGTGCTTCTTATTAACTCAGACTATTTGGCCATTCAAAACAATACCCTGCGCTTTTCGAAATCGACACTCTCAATTAATTCCCTTTGACAGAAGGAAAAAGAAGCAAGCGTGACTCGTTCATTTCGTTACTGAAAGAATTAATAACATATATGAAACTTCTGTACTTCTTTTCACTCTAAATTAATTCGTTCTTAATCTAACTCGAATTAACAAATATTTAATTTCTAATATACTAGATTCAGTTTCAGCGATCTAGTATAATATAGACTTGGTATATTCGTCGCTCTCGTCGCGTAGTAAATTTCGTTTAAAGTGTATCGTCGGGATTGGAGATACTTGCACTTCGCAAACTCCCTTCTAAGTCGAAGTTAAGACACTCAAAAGGCAACTTGGGTGTTGTGATCATTAATTTCATACGACACGGACGCGTGAGAAGTTGCGATGCCTTACATCCTTCACAATGAGATTCCGTCTATGTTTACACTGAATTAACGTTTAAAATCACGAAATTTCCCGGAGGGCTGTATTAACCAGTCGCCAGTAGCAACTTCTCTTATTTATATAATATTATCAAGACAAAACATACATTAGGTGAACTTTGCATTGGTGATGAAATTGATCATCACGAAGAAAATTTTGTCAACACTCTAAGTTTTATAAAAAAAAAACATAACTTTATATGAAGATTTTCATAAATGAATAAATTAAAAGAAACAATTTATAAGAAGGAACTTATAATAAGATTTTCATTATAAGAATTAAAATTAAAATAACCATAAAATAATAATACAATAAAAGTGATAGTATCAGTTTAAGAAGTTTACGGAATCAATTATCCATTGTTAGTCACATTATCCAGCGATCAACAGTTCTTCGACAAAACAGCGGACGTCTCTGTCTGTACTCGAAGTCTTTTTGCTTTAAATCAATTAAAAATAACCAGAGAGTTGGCCGGCGGTTGCGGCAACTCGCTGAAGTGCTGAGATCACGACCTCATGTCTCTCCACCACAGACACAGAGCCTTCACGTATTCTTAACTCTGTTAAACCGCAAACCACTGTCTGCAACCAACACCACTTTCCCACCAAATCTCAAGGTGTAAATTTATTCCCGGCCGCAATTTTCTACTTCCTATCAGTCCCGTGTTGGTTCAGCAATCGTGTTTCGCATTTCGCCCCGGGAGCTCAGAGGATAAAATAATTGCGTTACTTGTTGCTGTTACAAGTTTAATGAGACGTTGGATCCACTGTCGGATCAACGTACTTAGCGTCACTCTTCGTTTTTCGCGTCAAGGAGGAGTTCTGTAAAAATGTACGACGTGCAATCTAATCGTCTGTCGTGAAACGAAATTTAACATGGGGAATCGTAGAATAATCAATGTTATGAATTATTATTATTTGATAAATGGATGTAGAAGAATTAGCAATATTCTTTTGAATATTGTTACTAATATAAACATACTATAGTTTGTACAATATTCAATGATATTCTCAATAATAATATTCAATAATATTTAAAATGTATTGCTGTGTTTTGACTACTTGAAATGATTATTAGCTACTTAACAGGAACTGTTGAACATGTGTAACAGTCTTTGAAAAACTTAAAATATTTTTACCTATGTCACACGCTATAATACTTTGGATTTGGAAATTAAGTATGTAAATAACTGCATATACGCAGTTTGTTTCTAAAATTTTTATAGCAATATTTTCATCAATGTAAACATATAGGAGAAAACATCGTGGATCAGTAGAATATTTTCATAATGTAACGACAGAGACTGTAAAGCTAAACAAATTGTTAACGAGTCGATAAGAATGTCCAGGATCGTGGCTTGAAAGCATCACATACTTGTCCGTAAATTTCCCCGTCAGCAATTTTTAATTATAATTCCAGAAATATTGATAGACTATGGAATATGAAGGACGCGTAGAAATGTCAATTAATACACTGACACCATGTACAGTGGAATGTACAATATTAAAACCCGGGAATGTCGAATATTCAATAAAGACTGCTAATCTCGGGAATCCTTCCTGTGATGTTAGCTCTTGTAGATTGAAAACATTCAGTTTTTGATTCAAATAATAGATTCATGAATTAAGTATGTTGTTGTGTCAAACTAAAACTCGTTCGTGGAGAACATATGATGCAAATTGCGGGAGAATGTTTATGGTCGATTATTTCCAAGTTTAACTATTGAATATAAAATGATACGACCAACAGTCGCCAATGAAAAATTTCTCTTTTGTTAAAAAGATCCTCTTTCTAACAAAATTCCTACAATTCTCGCATCGAAATATATTTCATCTTTCACATTAATAATGAATTAACGTTAAAATCGTGCATACATAAAAGGCTAAAACACTATTAACATTTTTCCGCTAAATTGAAATTCCCAAATTGGATAGTGGCGCAAAATTTACACGACTGCAGCGCCTCGATTCGGCCAAATTAATCGTGTGTTAATGGCGTCAGAGTAAATAAATTAATAATTTCATTAAACAACTCGTGCCTCTCCTGACCGCGACATAAATTACGTCCATTGGCGTGCCGCCAACGATACAAATTATCGATTGTATCTAAACGTCGAGTGCCAACAGTGCTACCCGATGCATAATCGAAGTCCGGTTCAAAATCAACTATGCTACGACTGCGAACGAATAGGTAAAACATTCGACGCTTTGCGCGTGAACGAGTCACCCGTTCGCGATGATGGAATCGCATGCTTAACAACATTACGTTAACGGTGTTTCAGATCACCGTTACGTTACGTGACGCGTCCGCGATTCACATAAACGAAATTGAAGTTTGCGAGCCGCAGTTTAACATAAATGCGCGTTTGGCGTTGGCTAGAAAATAAATCGTGTCTGGTGGAATTATGGTCGACAAACTTTGAAATGTCGTTATTCAGTGCATTAGATGTTCATTGTATCTGTTTGTATAGAAACATGGTATTGACGTTATAGTAATTTGGGAATGCGGAAATTTTATTTGGAAGCTGTGAATGTGTAAAAAGATCCAAAACACGGTATAAAGCTATTACAAGAGTTAATACAATAATAGAACAACATTTTTTTTCATTACTTAGATATACACTTTATTATTTAACAAAAAATAATATAATGTTAAGGTACTGAAGTTGACAGGTAGATTATTGTTCAAGTATTAGTCTCACATCTGAGATTTCTGTGAAGTTACTAATTATATCAGCTTTAACGATAACTATCTGTATGTACAGGATACGCAGTTTTGTATCGCGAAATCCTGCAACACGTCGAAGATAAACTGATTTTATATTAAATTACGGCCAACAAGGTACCACTCTCATTGTCGTACGTGAAAAATTACCTGGATTGTGCTCAGAAACATCGAACACGTAGCATCCATTCCTGTGGGATTCAAGGGGCTTATTGAATCTTTCAATGCATTCGTCTGTTGCTCGTATCTGCTTCTAACAGTCTTCTTTCTGTATCCTAAAAGCTTTTATATCGATTATCTGCCAGAATGAAATCTCGTACGTGGAAGAATTTAATAAACTATGTGCAGTGCTACTCCGCAACCTTTTTTCTACTTCAAGCCTGTTAAAAGAAAAATCAGACGAAACTGAACGATGGAAAAATGTTCTGATTGTTATAACGGCAGAATCATTTCTCGTTTCTGGAAATAAACCGTAGGATCCTTGATCTAATCTAATTGTACCGTTCGTAACAGATATTGTAATAAATATAGGCTGAACAAGCATATTTTGATTCGTATCAAATGACTCAATTATTTAATATTTTAATGGCTTTGAAATTTTTGTACGTACGTATCTCTAAAAATTCATTGAAGTATAATAAAATTTATACACTAGTTACAGTACTTATGAAACACACTTCGTCTTCCTGTGTTTCCTGTAGATTTATATCGCAATACGGTCACCTGCAAAGAATTAATAAAGTTAATAAAAAGAATTTTTATGTAGATATTATTAATCTGCAGAAGCAATCAACACACTTCTTCTTTTGTAACAAGGAGTAGGGAGAATAATGCACGATAGTCAGAAGAACGTTGCAAAAATAATGTAAGGTATCGGAAAAGCTTCTCTGAGGTTTCTCCGCAAGCGATGTTTTCACAAATTGTAAAGTAGACAGTAAATACTAGTTCACACAGACTACTACACTTTTATGAGATGCTTGGAACGACTCGAGAGTGGATTCAAGACTGTGGTGCCTTTAATTCAATATAACAGCTCTGAATAAGAACCAGCTTTCGTGTTTTATGCGACTCCGGTGAATAGACGAATGCTGGTCATTGATGGAAGCATTTTAAAGCAACGAGTATCGTTCGTCGAATACACGTCGTTATTGCTTCGAGAAGGATGAAATTCTACGTTGGTGGAGATGTAATTTAGTATTTGTGAAGGACCTCACTTACCAAACACGATGAACATCGTTTTCTTGACGTACTCCATTCTACCTGGAAGTGGCAAATTATAACGTTATTTATCATTGTAATTCGAACATTTCCGTACAAACCGTAATATTTATAGATATAACATCAGTTTATTTATATTTGTTTCTATGACAGCAACTTGATAATAAATGTTTATAAACGTGTTTGACTCCCCATAAAAAGAAAGAAGCATAAGTTGTAAAATATTTGAATACTAAACGAAACAAGAGGAACATAAAGTATATTTTTGAAAAGAGGAACAATGAGATGCGGTATAATAATTACAAAAGTTCGCAGTTTCTGTAGATGCACTATTTTTCTTTCTATTCTACCCCATTGCTCGCATTCTGCATAATTATTGCACAAACGAATTCGCAGTCTAAAATTGCGCGCATTTTGATACCGGGATAAAATACCGCAACCGTACTTCTGTTTTCTAGCATTGCGAAAATTCCTTAATTGTGACTTTCCGGTTTCAGAAGTTATAGCCGCATAATCCTGGTTTATATTCCCTTATTCTGCCACGCTTTAGACGTGATTACCAACTACGTTCTCGTTGTACTTTGATTACCACGTTTCATGAACGAATTCTTTATTCATTCCAATTAATATTTATGGGATGTGCGTGATGAACCTTTTACAATTGCCAAACTAGACCATTTAGTTTTTTAATTTAGTTGCTGACCTTTTGCAATCTCGTTTGAATAATGGAGAAAAGTAGACTCCGTGAAAAATTATATAAATTTTAAATAATCACATAAATGTTTAATATTATTATATTGTTAATATTAGTAACTGTATGTTTAAAAATGTTATTTATGTATTATTTCCATGACCTTTTAAATAGTGATCCAACAAATGTTCTATTTTTCATCCAACTCCAACCTTTTAAAATTCTAAAAGAAAAGTCAGATTATTGAAAAACGAACATAAATGTCGTCCTTTAGAATTCATTGTTCCCTTCCACCAAAACAATTTTCTCCTAAAAGGATTTTGCAAATTCTAGTTTCAGGCCGTTTGAAAGATTTCTAAACGTTCTACGCGCCACGGATTTGGGGCTTCGAGCGGGTAAAACGTAGCCGAACGTGGACGTAAATTGAGGGAAACAGTTTCTAAACACGAATATCCTTCCTCGAAACGCACAACCTACATTTCACACGCTAAACTTTCGTCAAAGAAATAAATCCACGCTCGAAGGCGTCTTAATTCAACGTCGTCGCCGTTTATGTAATTTGCTTGTTTCCGAATTCGGAGTTCCGCAAGTATCTCGCGCGCGGCGTATAAGCAACATAATAAGTTCCAGCAGCTTCGCTTCGTTCGGATCGCGTTCTAAAATGAGTTTCCCACTAGAGGCGCTAATTATATTTACTCGTGCTCGCGACATGCACACACACGCACACCCGTTGCGCGAAGTAAATAACGTATAGCTCTCCAGCAAGTAACCAGCAGTGAAATACGAGCGGCTAGAAGAAACGTGGAGCCAGCGACAAGAGAGCGGCCAAAGCTTACCAGAGCCACTACGTATTTAGTAATCGTACTGCTAATTCCCGGAGCTTAACTTCTTCCAGCATGAATGCTATTGTACTTTTACTTTAGTTAAAGTTGCCACGTTGAGGAATTTCGAGAATCTATGTTTCTGAAGGCTACGGAGAAACGAATTGGTTTATGTTTAAATGTACTTTTATCAAATAAATCAAATATTTTTATGTACGAGAAGTACCCTTTCGTGGAAAGAAAAAAATTCACGGCGGGGCAAGTTGAGGAAAACTTTTCGATATTTTTAATTTAAAATGTTGCAAATAGTTCTGTAACATCTTTCTTTTATCATATTTTCATTAATACACGTGCCTTATTTGACCTGTCTGAGCATATATGGTCATATACTACTCATCTGTCTAGACATAGGGTGACTATGACTAGTCAAAGCAGGAAGTGGAATTAAGCCGTTCTTAGCTAGACAATATTCTCCTATGTTTACTCACTGGTACAAAGCCATTTTATGATATGACAAAATAGTAAAGATATGAATTATCCGTCTTGTCTGAGAAGATATGAGCATATTCTACTCGTCTGTAGAACAAGACAAACCTGCAAGTGGAATGAGTCGGTTCCTGGTCAGACAAACTTCTACTTGCAGTTGTTCGCTGCTACAAAGACAAAGTACAATAAATTAGTGAAAATATTAGAAATTTCCAAGTCGAAAAAAGAATTCTATAACATTCCACAGGCATATGACACTCTTCATAACTAATCTTCCTTTGAATATCCCTTTAATCTACCACTAGGTACTAACATTGCTCATCCTCGACACTTTGAACATAAATTTTTAGATATTAAAGCCTACTAAAGTCTGTTAGCTTCTACGTGGAAAATTGTTCCTGTTCCGACTCCACGATCACCTGTGAGCTAATTATATCTCTATCAGTGTTTCACGGCAACGAAACCAGTCACGCACCCCTTTCAAGACTTTTCGAATCACGATGTGACACATAAGGGATCTCTTTGTTTTCGATTCGGTGTCGACTGGTGGAACCAAGTTTCCGTGTGCACGGGGCGGCCTCATTTTCTCTCCATCGGCGTAATCAGCTTGGGTCCCACGGATATGCACTCTACGTCGAGTCTGGAATGAATGGAGAAAAGTAGTCCAAGGCACGTACGACCGGTTTGGATCGCGAACTTTTAATTAGAGGCAGGAGAAAACGGGCGTGTCGACGGAAAGTGGGCTGACCGAGTGTCTCGAGGCAACTTCGTTGTGCATTTCTTCGCTCGCATTTTATGGAAATCGCGTGGCCTATCGGGGAGAATGATGCGTGTTGCGCCTACCGAATTTTTGGTGTACTTGAAATACCTGAATTAATCATGTGTGATAAGGGAGAGGGAAAGGTAATATTTGTATAAACAATAATATCAAATGTTGAAAAAAATCTAATTCATTACATATGTAAACAACATTTTTGAAACGTACGTACAGTATTCTAAATAATATATCGATGGAAATAGGTTTTTATTTGGGAAGATTGGAGTGATAGAAAGGTATTTTTAACTCCAACTAGCCAGACGATGTAACTTCGGCATTGAAAGAATTGAAGTCCGTTCCAACGCCACTCGAACCACTTTTTCAGTGAGTTGTGTTATCGATCGTGGTTTACGAATGTGTTCAATATTTCAACGAAAACGGTGGATAGGTACGTAGAAATGACGCTTCCGACCTACTCACTAATTATTACTCGGCTCTAACGAAAAACTTTTTACGTGTGATGACAGAATGGCTTGGTATGTATTAGTCCGTAATGAGCTTTTCGATTTTCCGTCAGAATACCCCTAAAAGGAGCTACTAAAACGGCATTTTTGTGACTTGTAACGTCAACTGAATCTGTTTCCACGTTGTTGTTGCATCTACAATGAGCAACACCCCGCCACGAAATTTCTCGTGAAAGTATTCGGAACTTTTATATTCGCAACTTGCGGTCTAAATATTTTAATTAAAGTTCGATTGAAGAATCTTAGCCACTTAGTCACTTAGTCTCTCGAAGAAATAGTGTGTTAGAGATAATCGTAACAAGCTTAGGAATCCTTTCAATTGGTTCTCTGATTACTTATACTAACTACTATTTTGTTATCTGACGTATAAATATTTGAAGAAAATAATTTGCTGAGTCTCAATATCTGTTTTAAATAACAATCGTAAAATTATATGTATAGAAGGGAACCGTACAGGAAAAATATAAAACTTTACTTTGAAGTTTAAGTTATTTACTGCAGACGAAAGACGTATCAACTTGTAGTACCCTTTCTGGGTACGCTGATGGATGAAGTGAAATGTACCGTCACTGGCCAGACAGACATTCTCCAAGAGTTAACTCTGAAATATTGCTCGAAGATCGGTGCACACGATATAATATACAGAAGAACAGGTCAAAGAGAGCTTGATAACGATAGCTGGGCTAGGATAAATATTTATCTATAAATATTCATTTGCTTATTCCTTCGACGAACGGAATACAACTCCAGTATACAAAGAAAATACGAAATCTTGTGCCAACTAAATGTCACCGCTTTATGAATATATTTATGCTCCAAACGACAGTCTATTATATCAGTTTTCATAACGAATGCTGCAATATGAAACTGCTGAGCAAACTGCACCTGTTAGTTAGAAAAATGACTCCATTGTTTCATAAAATAATAAGTGAACGCGAGATTTTTTATTCGCGGGTATATTGGACTACAAAAATTGAAATACGTCATACTGTAAAATAAATTGTTAACAAAGTGTACAATTCATTATAACAAACGCTAATTTTATTTGAAATTACATTACTCAAAGAAATGGTTTACTATTTTTAAATGAAAATGCAATTGCCTACCCATTAAAGGAATGTGATGCCAACTAAGTAAGACGTATAATAAAAGAGAATGTAAGAAGAAACTTCTTGGAAAGAATAATTCATTCCAGAGTACTTTTTCTCCGGCCGGCTACCAACTTTTGGAAACTTTTATGCTTCATGAAGTGAACATTCTAGCGGCGCGTAACAGTATTCGGATCTTTATTTTAAAAATTAGTTTTCCAAATGAAATTCGAGCATTTCCCCAATGTCATGGATACGGAATATCCGAGTAGAACTACGCAAATTACAGCAGCATTCAACGACAGATCTGTCGATAGGTTCTCGGTAATTAAAAGGACCCAAAGAAGAAAAGAGAATTTCCAATGGAATACCAACCCCGTGGTTGCATATCTTTCACGCATATGCATTCCAAACCAGAAGCGCACTGCCTAATATTTGGACCGCAATTCGAGGTATTGGCATGCAAACTTTCGAATAATTAATCGCCCAGAAATTTCATCTTCCCTTACCTCGCTCCGCTCAAATGCTGAACCATGATTAATCTTATTGGATGGTGATAGATGGAGTTGGCGGAACCCTCTGTATTCATTCGATCGATTTTGTCATGCATTAACTTTCAAAATGCATCATATCAACTCTATGAAAGATTTATCGTTTACTGGAAGTAAATATTTTGATATTGAATTTTGACAAAAATTATTGCGTACTGATCGTGCAGTTTACACTGTGCAGTATTAAATGTAACTGTCACTCAATTGAAATTACAGGAAGAACATTCGGCGTTTTCTAGAAATTTTTATATTTCATTTTATATGTTCCTTCCAAATATTTCTGGAATATTTGTATTTGACTTTCCCTACATAGAACATTCCCAAAACATTGAGCAACAAGACAAGAAAGTAATTAACCTGCACATAATAGGAAGAAAGTAAACATTTTTATTTTAATTTAATGTTAGCATCGAGGATCTATTTGTCATATATCTGATGCTCATCGAGAAGCACTAAGAACAGTACAGAAAGGATTATCGAATAAGAACAGAAAAAATGATCGATAAAAATGCTTCAAACACTGTGATGGCAACATTACTGGCAGGATGAAGTCGGTAAATGGTTTATCGTTTTGCGGTACCTATCTCGTTATAAAGTAAGGGATAGGAAACCACGCGTGCGCCGCCAGCGACGAGCATTTCGTCGTTATCTCGGCTGCGACTGGGCTAATCTGCGTGAACAATTGCAGACTGTTCGTATTCAGCAACTACTCGCGCTTTTTTGTTTGTGTTGTTTACCGCTACCTGGGAGAAACGATGTGCCTTCCAACTTTTACATATCGCGCGTGTATTTCTAAAGTGACGCAACTCAAGAAAGTAAGTTTCTCGGGAAAGTATAATCTGAAGCCAACTGCTCATCTCTGCATCGTACACTTGCATTCAATTCCGAGACTGAGAAGACGATCCTTATTTAAACGGAAACGTCCAATAACGAATAAAATATGTGTAACGTTATACCGATCACACGTTGTATAAATAATAGAAAATCCCTATCCCTTTTAAATTAGAAAAGGGAATGACAGTACTAGCTCTGAGGTTAAGCAGGCTAGAAAGCAATTATTATTCGAATATAAACATCGAACAACAATTACAGAATTTCAATCTGCTAATTACTCGACGACTAAGCAATAAATCTTAAGCTGCAACATGAAATTGTTATTCACGTTGCACGGAAGACTGTTGCGATTATGTATTGTTCGAATAAAGTTTCGCCTGTCTCCAGCGATAAGCTGAAGCCTCGCTGCTACCTAATTAAACATTTCTCGTTTAACGCTTCGCAAGCACGTAGTGCCGAGATTACGATAAATTAGAGCAATAAACTAATCTTATCGCGTTCCGCTGCGTTCGGAGTTCATTTCGAAGAACAGAGTCTGTTCGTGGTATTCTATGCCCAGGATGCCTGGACTTATTTCAAACTTATGTTTACAGTTTAAGGGGAAGTTCTAGAACTGTATAGTGGTAGGAAGAGGTGGAGGGAAGTAGACATATGCCTTATTTGACTTGTCTGAGCATATAGGGTCATATTCTACTTGTCCGGCGGCCAGGGTCTGGCTAGTCGGTACAGGAAGTGGAATGAGTCTGTCGCTGGTCAAACAGTATTCTCCTGTAGTTATCCACTGTTGTAAACATATGTTATACTATAACAAAATAGTAAATAAATCCATTATTCAGTTGGTCTGAGCAGATATGAACATATTCTACTCGTTTAACCAGACATAGACTGATTCGTTAAACCAGGAAGTGGAATGATTCTGTTCGTGACCAGACAAACTTCTAATTGCAGTTGCTCGTTGCTACAGAGACTAAGTACGACAAATTAGTGCAAATGTTAAGAATTTCCAAGTTGAAAAAAGAATTCTATTAACATTGCATAATTTTCAACAATAGCTTCTTCGAAGCACATTCATTTCTGACGTAAATCATCAAAACTTTCCGAGATAAGAAAACACAAACTCTTGAACAAATTTAAGAAAATTGTATGATGCTTTGGCAATGAACTAAAATTTGCTTTTCCTAAATAGAAGTTCCGTGTTGCTATACTTGCCACTTTCCAAATCGATGATTTGAAACGCGCACATTTCCTGGGGCATACCGTTGTTGTGTAAATAAACGCAACGGTATCCCAAGTTAATTAAATACGTAACACGAGCGCGACAATAGATGTGTCGGTAGTTTGATGACCTGGAAGACGTAAACCGAACTAAATAATTGGAAACAATCTCGCGAGACAAAGTGTCCCGTATTTGAACTCGGAATTCCGAGAAACCTTTGTAATCGCTTTAAAGCCGGCGCACAAAGAAATTGGAAGCGCAATCCCGCATATTTTCGCCTTTGGAGATTTCCGGTGACCCGTTTCCGGAATGTAACATTTAGGAAATTCGAAGTTTGCGTTCATCGAATTTCTTTTGCCCCCGAGTCGACGGTATTTCACTCGAGCATAATGGCGTCGGTCATTTCGAGAGATTAACCACGGAAAGTTTAAATCATGGCCGCGATTAAACCCGAAGAGTGTTTCAGCCGCATGCAGACTTAACAGAAACTTTTGCTGATATTAACTATAAAATGGCGACTTCCCGAGGAAATAAGTATACACTAATAAATTCATCTGTAACTTATATATTGATAAATTAATGAATTTACGGTGGAAGACACTGAATTTAAAACGTATTGGAAATAGTACATACCTAAGTATGCTCGTCCATTGTTATTTTCGATTGCATCTACTGCTTCACAAATGTTATCCTGTATTTCATCACCTTAGAAGCTATTACCTCTGTACAATAGTGTCCTACATATATGGATTGTACCACTCTGGATAACACGTTACAAATTAAAAATAAATAATTTCTCTCAGAAATAAAATAAAAAGTTGGATTAAATTCGCTAATCGTGACGGTACTAAACAAAAACAACCGTAATAGAGTTCTAATCTACTTTCTATTTGGCCAGACCTTCATTTCAGGATGGCAACAATATTATTTCAGCAGCGATGTCACTTGCATTTAGAATACCCTCGTTTCGCCGTTATTTACTCCGCTAGCATTAATTGTTCAACTTGTTGCACACTTGCGTGGGAGACTCTAGCTCTTTCGGCTATGGAAAAATGAAGTAGCGAGAACCAGGAAGGAAAAGCGCACGTTGGCGTGGTTACAAGACTTTTACGTTGCCCGGGGGAAATTGACATGGTAATTCCGTCTGGCTTACCTGCGAGCTCTCTAAAACAAAAATTAACATTCGACCAGTTCACTGCGAACGCCGAGACGGAGAACCTTTTCGTACATGCTTCAAAAATTGAGGTTCGTCTGGAGTCTTACAATATGCATTGCTTCCAAGTGAGCGCGATGAAAAGTAATAATTGAAAGACTGGGAAAACTAAATATTCAGTTCGTTGTAGTTTCACATAGTTTTTTTCTTGGAAATATAAAATAATGGGTCAAATTATTTTTATTTACATCACTGTAATTTCTAGACGTTATGACAAAACACATGATACCTAATGTAACTCAATTCTTTACGATCTTTTAATTTCATCATTTACGTAAATTAAATTATCTCGCCATCTTTTTCAACGTGATTTAAATACTTTCAGTGCACACAAGTAGATCCATTATAAATACTTTACGCTTCAATACAGCCTTTGTTCCATGTTAAAACAGGAACTCTTAGTAACATTTAAATGTCCCATGCTACTATTACTCGAATAAAATCCAAGTTGTTCATTAAACAACGCAAATTCCTATGAATGGCATACTAAATAAACTGAATTCGTATAACACTATTATATAAAAATCTTGAAAAGTAATCATAGAAGACGTGACATCAAGTTTCCAAAGAATTACGTATTTAAATTAATTTTCTCCCCAGTTGTTTCCACCCCCGGAGAAAAGTAAACAACGTGGCTTCCCCCGAGGCAGGAAGATAACGAAGTTAAAACGCTTTGGAGTGACAATGCTGGAAACGTTACTTCTCACATATGAAGTGCCAAGTGTCGCAATTAGTGTCTCATACGATGGAAATCTACAGGTGTTAACCAAAGTCACGAACAAGAGTGCAGTGGTTACAAGAAAAACGCCTGTACGAATATAAGGCAGGGTGGGAAGCACAAACACATCCTTGGTGAACAAGTGTACCTCATAGTTAGACACAAGAGACCACCCGGCGGTTTCGCCACTCAACTTTGGGGTCAGCGACGGAGTAAATTCTGCTTACTTCTTAACCATCGCGATACTGTCTCGAACAGGTTAAACGTTACTTTAAGGAAACTTTGTGGGATACGTTTCACCTGAACCCCCCCGTTAATATAAATTATACGCGTCGCGAATTCGTACCGCTTCATTTAAGATCCTAAGATAGATAAATTTTCAAAACTGAACCTCCCTTTAATTTCGTTATAAACAAACATTGAACCGTGAATTTCAGAAGATCTGAAATCCGAACTTTGCCCATATAATGTGAGAAATAAAGATTAAGCGTGCTTCGTGTAATATTCAATGGAATATTAAGCTCCTCGCATTTGAAGGAGCACCTTGATGGAATCGACTTCTCTAAATGTAATTCGTAACAGTCTCGGCGTTACCGGCCGAACACTACGTGCATTTCCTAACTTGCAGAACCCATTAAAACTGTAAATCAATCGGTGTTTCTGTCCATCCTATAACCAGAACTTGAGATATGTAAGCCAGAAGCTTCTGAGAGCAAACTTCGTGCACCCCCGCACAATAAATTGAAATTCGAATTTGCATACTAAACATGTTCCTGCGAAAGCACGAGTTATGGAGGCACGCATGGTATCACCTTCGGCGAATGTCCGAAATTGAGTGCGCCTTCAGAAATTTATCATGTCTGTACATCCAACAATACTAATCGCACTCGCTGATCTTTGTAACAGGGACAGTTATGTCGTTTCACAATTTGTAACGTTTCGTTATAATCAAAGCTATTAAATCACGTGAACATTTTTGTTTAACAAAATTTAGTTATGAGTTGGCGCTGCTAGTTTGCCATTAAAATTCTGGAACAATTTATTCCAATACCTTTCTCAAAATTAATTTTATTTGCAAATTATAGGAATAAGGTTATTAAATCATACGATCACTTATGTAATAGAACTAGCCAATCCAGAAAATATTAATAATGTTGAGTTTCGGGATAACGAGATAACGAGAACTTTAATAAATAACAATTAATTTTGGATCCATCCAAAGGGTGCTCGCAACAATAACATTACGAATATTAAGAGAAGTTAAATTTCCATTGTGAAACGCGTAACATGTATTAATTGTAATTTCTATTATGATCTTTTCGCCTGATCGCATATAATACACTCTTCATTATAATCAGTTATAGAGAAGACGCATAACGTTCCAACATGACAGCTTCTGAAATGCAATTCGCCGACTCTCGGGAATAATCCGATATTAACTATTGAAGCGACATCTTTGTCGGAATTCAAGTCAGAATTTCTACAGCGGCGATCCCACCAAATATTTACTTCATTATTTAACACAAAAATATGTTTTATTCATTTCTAACATTTACTATATGATAATTTAAACAAATTGATACGTTAGGAAGTCTTCTTGATATTATTGAAATTCTTTTGTTACTTCCTTTAAAAGTAAAAGCCTCGCAATTTACACAGGAATTACCGTTATTGTCGAAGTGAAGTGTACGCTTATCGTCGCCGCATAGTAATCACCGATAAAGTGATTTTCATTGCACTTGAATTAAAATTCAGTATCCTGAGTATTTAAATAATCGATTGAAAATTAGCTAACACCGTTATTGGATCATTCAGCCCTAACGATTGAGGCAGAAAGTAACTTGAAGTCTTATTGTTGCTCCGCTACATCCGCTCGATGCAAGGACGCGATTAATTCGATACTCCCGTCACATGAAAGCTTTGAAACTGTTAAGGGGTCCAATTACGTCCCGATTAACAACTGTCATTTATCCCGTGAGAAATTTAAAGGAAGGCACTCTAGAGTGCATACCCTGCGGGTGCATTTAACTCCTTAAAAGAAAAATTAAATTTTAAAAGTTTTCCCGCCCTCTGTCGCGTTGAAATCTCTGTCTATTGTACTTGCGACTTTAAATGTACCTCAGAGAGTACTTCACTTTGACGTGAAGAGATCAACAGATTTGATGTACAATTAACTTTGATCCAATGTATCTCTCGACTTAATTAGAAAATAAAAGCGAGGAGATAGTACAAGTATTATTACTTCGAATATTATTAATCGTTTAAAATAACATCTATTAAACAATTTAATAGTATATGCTATTCTACGTAATAATACTGCATCTTTCAATTCTAGATTTATTTTCAATTATAAAAATAATTTCCTTGTAAGAAAATTAAAATTTGTGTGTATTGATTTGAACAAAAATCTTTAAAGCTTTAATATTATAATATGTTTGTACATTTTTATTTATATACACCTGATGTAGATGTATACAGTAATCAATCGGCGCAGCTTTCAGTTGAATCTATTTTAACAATAACAGTCAGAATGGAGGTCAACTGATCATTCGATCACCCCATCGTCATAGCTGAGCACGCAAATTGACCACGAGACGTTATGGCATTCCCCAAATGACTACTGTAACACGTTATGCTATTCCTCGGATATTACATGAATGTCGATACCGCAGCTACTACTCAACCTCATCCATCAAGCAAACAATGCATTCTGTCCTCCGCACACCTGAAAACCCAAAAACTAAAAATCTGTGTGTCTCTGTATCAATATCCAATATTATACAAATTACTGATGAGTAATTTGAACCACAATAACTTTTTTCGAATTTAATTTTTAAACAAATTCCGTATTCAACATTAAATTCCTTCCGCAAGTATTTCTTGTATATTTTTTTTAATATATTTTGGCATTTTTGGTATATTTTATGCAGCAGCGCCATCAATTCGAAAGAGGAATACGTGCAACATGCATACCCTTTTTAGAGACTCTTCTGCATCGTTGAAATTTTTAGAAAGCATTTTTGAAGCAGAATTTTCGGTATCGAGAGAGGAATAGTAGAGCTATAGGGTTCGCGGTAAAAAGATATCCTCTGAGATGATTACGTTCTAGTATATATGCACACTGTGAGCCAGAAATGTGGCGAAGTAAAGACGAACATGTGAATCAGGTTCTCACCCGAGTCTTTGAAAATTCGAGTCGCGAATTTCTTGTAGAATCAACTTTGGAGCTTTCTTAAGCAATGCTCATTGATTTTTAAATTACATAGGCTTCTAATTTAATTTCTATACTCGTATATGATCTAATGCATCATCCGCATTTAAAACAAATTTAGGCTTCTGGGTATTACCATAGGGATGCATCGAGTATCGTATTTTTTATGATTCTAGAATTTTATACAGAAAATTTACATGATTGAAATTTAAGAAATTTATGAGAAGTAAGAAGACAAATAAAACTCTATATTCTTGTTTTATCCTACTCCATTCTTACCCTACAGAAATATATATATATAAATGAAAAGCTTAATTAATACTGGGTATATATTTATCCATAAGGTCGCATAACATTTGATGTCATAAATATATCATCCAAGTCGAGGGGGTACAAATACCCATGAAACTCGTGAAGCTAACAACGTAACGAACTAATCGTTATAAATTAACAATTAGCGCGAACTAGCGCGATATATTGTCGTGGAATGGGACGTATAATTGTTAATTAAGGGTTACGAAACAGCTTCATCCAATGAACATGGAAATTGTTCGATGCTGGTAAACGTTCCCTCGGATCGATAGGAATCCGATAAAGAATAAATTCCTCTTACCCCGGAAGGATAATAATTTAGGTCATGGAGAATCGTGCAAGGAGTACACGTGTCAAGTGGCTATATCAAGGTTCAGATGTACATGTTACGAGGCTTGTGGGCGGTGATTGAAATGACCGCAATGCTCCGGTGGCGGTGTTCGCCCCGCCAGAATAAATTCTGAGCATTCTCATCGGTTCCATAAAATCAGAATAATCCGAACAAGTCGCGTCCTGCAAAGGTGGCACAATTCGAGCCCTTCGGATACACTTGGAGCTGAAATAAAATCAAATAACAAAGATCAAAATCAGAGACCGGAAAACTTCGCTGCTAAATGGATTTCCGATACTTTTTCATCCAAACATATCGAATTATGCCGAAGTCCACGGAACTACCTTAGGGGAATTTATTCGACCATAAGGTTTCACAATTTTCGTACTTACTTTCTTGTAGCGTACGTAATGTTTCTGTGCGACATAATATATGTTTCTGTATTCTTATTTAAATATTCTGATTATGACTGAAAAAATTATGAAGCTGAAATTCTAACCCATTCACTGCTAACTACAAGATGTCTCGCAGTTCAAATTGATTCCAATTACTGAAAGGATAAGTTTATAGCCTTTTGAGTCACGAATTATTGAAAAAGAAGATTATTTTCGACTTTTCACGTTTTTATTTTCATAAACAAATTGAACACTAGCATTCCAATTTTTGTTAGTGTTGTAACTTCACCCTGCCTTTACGAGTGACTTCAGTTTTACTAATGCATTAAAAAATGCCGGTCTACGAATTTCGAGGGAAGAATATATTTGTCTGATCTGACTTGGAGCCAATAATGGTTGCCAACCACTGACCTAGCCTTTAAGGTCGACTGCGTTCCAAATTCATTGGCCTGTTATTACTGATATCTTTTGTGAACTTAATAAACACTTGTCACACGTATTGCTTCCTGTAATTACTAAAATGTATTAAAATAAACCACTTACTACCATTTAATAAAATGAACTATTCACTAAAATCTAGCCTAGGTACTCATCCTGTAGATAAGTCTAAATATATAAGGAAGTTATAAAAGGTCCATCAATTCGTCCTCAAAATACGATTTTACTATACTAATGCTATCATCAATACATACAATGCCAAAATTCCAGCAGTGGAGAAATACCCTTTTCCAACAATTCCGCTAAATCTGAAATCTATCAAATTCCAACTTAGCCAACTTTCGAGAATACAGCCGGTCTTATCATAAACATGAAGTTAAAAGATCTGGCGGTTCCACAGAACGGTATCCAAACGGATTTCACGGTATAAATAACGCTCACTTCTCGGGTCAGCGCGAACAAAGGAATCCCGAGCGCATTTACATCCGCACGAAGAACAGCGCCCTAAGATTCGTCCGGGTTCCAGCGGTGCCAAGAATCTGGAAAAAGTGCAGGAAGCGAAGTGAAAGATAAACGAGTTTTTCGTCTGTCAGAGACCTCCCTCTGGCCCGGGCAATCCTCGGCTGTCCGTGCAGACACGTAGTGGTCAAACTCTTTTTTCTCGTTAACCGAAGGCGAACGTGTGGTGACGCTGAAGTCACCGTCTCGTTAAACTACCAAGTCTATCTTAGGACTCGGAAACTCCTAGAAGCTCTGGAAAAGGGAAGAAAAAGCGGAACACCTTGAGCTATTTCCAGATAACAAGAGAAAGAGGGGGCCAGGTCAAGCTCGCGAAAGGAAGCTTCAAAGAAATTTGAGTAGAACGACAGAAATTTGATTTATCTCCCTAACCCCAGCTTCATCTTACATCCGATATTGATTTAACGTCGAAATCGCGATGCAGCGCACAACGTGGCTTTGAACGAGGGAAGACAATTTTCTTTTCGTTCGTGGGACGTTGTAACCCACAACAAAATGTCGAAGTCGCGCAACTTGCTTGGACATTTGCAATTCTAATTCATAGAACTCTGGACGCGATTCAGTTTTCCCTTGGCTAGTAACATGAATTTCAAACGTTACGATACGTCAGAGTAAATAACTCCGATGTTATTTAAGCGAAAGCATTTCGTTGGAAGGAGTCTACGAGATGATATCGGCAGTTTGTTTATTATTTGGTTACATTGAGCAAAATAGCAGAGTTAATTCTTTATTCGCTACTCTTTGGATATAATATATATTTGGAAAGAATTCTATTATTATTATTCTATATACTTTAATCCAAAATATTATTCTACATGTAAATTGTCACAACAGTTAATTTAATTCACTATAAGAAGATTAGAAAATAGACTGTCTTACTTAATCCTCAAAATAAAAATATAGCAAGGAATAGTTTCATCTAACCCATTTCTCATCGTGTTACTCTATATACTTACTCTATATACTTATGTATTATTCTAGTTGATTTATTTTCTTTCTGCTTTTACGGGCATTCTGTAATAAATGACAGCTAGAACCACGTGATCCCCTTGCCCCTTCCTCGTTGCGGTCTCGGTGATGCCTCTTTCTTTTCGAAGGGATTACGTTCGGCGGAAGTTGAAGTAGCATTAAGTCGAAGTTAGCAATGCTTCGTGCATAATTACGATTAATTGCGGGCAATGTGTAAGGTCGGACGACTTAGTAGCAATGAAAAGTTGTAACGAGATGGTAAATTATGCAGCGAACGTAGGGCACAGCCGCGCGGATTTAGCCCAGGACTTTGGAACGGTTTCCACCGTGGGTCTTTGAAAAGAGGCGAAAGCAAACGATAAGATCCAATTATCGAAAAACAGTTTATCGCGTGGACAGGCGAAAGATAAGCCGGAAACGTATCCCAGGTACATTTCTTGGGAATGGACCCTGCACTCATGAAACGTCCAAGCGTCGCCGCTTGGCGACGTTGAGAAGCAAGACGAAGTACCGATTGTTAACTTCGTGATATACGGTCAAGGGGCGACGACGAGGATTCCCTTATAATGGATGTAACGAGAGAACGGTGAAAGGAAAGGATTGTGAAATGTACCCGACAATGAAAGAAAATTTAAACTCCATTCCTTCTGAATGATTAAGTCAATCTTAATTAGTAAAGCTACTTTAAGTCATTGATCGTTATTACATATCAACGGCCTATTTAGAAAACTTTCAGATCAAAATTATTTACTCATACTGAAATTTATTTGGGAATGTTTATAATATTCCTTTAAATACTGAATATTCCTGAACTTGAAACTATGAAAGAAATTGTATCCTGCTGTTGTAGATGAATTTTTTTTTAACGAATGTTTGTATACTACGTTTTGTTAATTTATTGCGGTCAGCCAAATGTGATTATAATAATTAAAACAAAAAATCCGTAAGTGTTAATGTCCCATTAATAACTTTGACATAAATGTTGTTTAACGAAAAAATTAGTTTTAATTGTAAATTAATTAAATACATAAACTTCGAAAAATACCTAACAGGTAATGGAATTGTGAACGTGTTTCTTAAGAAGTATTGCAGAAAATATTAAAGTTTTCGTGCAGCATTCGCTAAACATAGTTTGATCTCAAGAAGATTTCATTCCGTAATGTTCTTAACAACGCACTGAAATAATATGCGCTACTTAAACCTATTAGAGGATTACGTACTCAGGTAATTTCAAGAAAATAAACGGAACATGAAACGGGGAGTAATTGGCTTATAGAATACGAAAATAATTAACTTGTATAACATGTTTGAAGTTATATAATCTCAAGAAATTTTAAAACGATCTCGTCGTTACTGGAAACAGTAATTCACAATATCAGTACTTTAAAAAGACCTCTGTATATTTTCTCACAGATTAATCTCATCAATGCTACGAAACATTGGCAATTGGTTCTAATGCTCTATAATATGTCAGAGATCCGATTGTTATATGTACGATGGAGCTTAGGGTCAATTTAAGTCTTACGCTATTACGGATAGCGAAGCGTGGTAAACCAAATGCTAAGCCGAGCTTAAGTTTTGTTCAACCACTCTATAATCTGCTTCAACACTTTAACCTTGAATGACGTATTACTATGCCTCTCATTTCCAACGGCTGGAAGCCATTGCCGCGATACTTTGTGCAAAAAATAGCGATCACTACCTCAAGATACCGAATTTACGCGTCACAGACAAAAGAAAACCTACCCATACTTATATCAACGACATTTAATTGCAACAAATTAAAGCAGAAATTTACATTTTGTTCAAAATTTTTCATTTCAAGCATTTTTATAAAATTTGTCTAAAGATTTTATTTTAATTAATCCGAAATTTGAAATTTTATTGAAATAACTACTTTACTTGTTATTCAAATTTACATCTTCACGCCATACTTGTACAGTCCAATTAGGTCTCAACAAATTCTTTTCAAACGATAAACGATGTGCAATGCTTCCCTGTGGAAGACAATTGAGTGTACGTAATCTATTTCCGTAATTGATGCGCTGTCCAAGTGCCAGAGAGATCCGAATCATAAATCGCTACGGAATTCGATAAATGATTACAAGGCGATTGTCGAAGCAGAAAGCCTCGAGTGAGGGGAGGCTCTTTTTCGTCGTTATTAATGATCATTCGGGATTTTCTTTTCCTGCTTGTCGTTGGTTAAGGGAAAGACAGAGTTAGCAGGGCTTATTGCGTTTTATTAATTACCTCGACCTAGTTAGTAATTCCAACCGTGCTCGATAAATAAGATAACGAGACGGGGAAGAGGATCTGCGTTCTTTGTCACCGTTGAGCTCTACACCCGAAAAATACGGTGTGTCTTTGCGTTATTGCGCAATCCTTTTCCGGTTTTCCTTTTTTTTTTTTTTTGAGACTGCCAAGGACAGGGGAAAAATAATTACGAAAGTTCACGGCACATTGTGTTAGTTAAGGTTAATGGGAAACCAGCGTTATAGAAACGCTCCCCTTCGTCCCTTCTAAATGAAAATTTAAGCGGAGTTAACGTGGAAATATGAGAGACGACCATTTAGAAAGTTTCAACAGCATCTCCGCTACTTTAAGATATCAATGTAAAATACGCACTGTGACATAATCCGTTCGCAATAATGTGTCACAATTTCACGTTCGTTCGATCAGAGACCAAAAACTCGATGCAAGTTTCTCTCCTTTTTCACGAGACAAGGGCTTCCATTCTTTCTGTACCACATTTTTCTGGTTAAAGCTCCCTCCTCGTTTTTGATTTTGAATCCAAGGTGATACACACTGACACCACTCGGGTGGTCCTTCTATTCGAGAGGCACGATCGTCATCCGAAGAAAAATCCGATTGAATACGACACTGGAAACTTATTGGTTTACGTGATACGTTTGAGAATTTGTATTGCAGACGAAACGAATTCTAGATACTCCAGTGGTAGATCAACGGAGACGGAACAAATACGGATTGGTAACTGTTCGAGTGGTATTGTGTCACGCGAGCGTCGTGCTACCTGGTGTGACATGGGATTTACATTTCGGTTCGATTTCGCGTGGTCCTGGAATACCTCAGCAGAGTACTGCCTTCCCTGCTCAATTTATTTTAGTTATTTCTGAGAGATGACATTTCTTTATTAATGCTTTCTGTCGAGGCTTTTGGCATGAAGTGACCTGATCAGTGGAATATCTGAATTTCTCATAGCTGTGTTATTCATTAGACTTTCTGATAAATTTTATTTGTACATGTTTAAAATATATTTTATTCCTTTACACTGCGTGTCTAAAAAATCACTCAGTATATTATAAAGGAAATATTCCATTCAGTGGTTTTTGAACACCGGTAGCAGTATCTGAAAGTCATTGAGTTAATAAATGCTACAAATTAAAATAATATTTTCTCCACGTATTGATAAATGGATTCGATTAGAATGTTTCTAATCAAAGCTCACATCTAATTTGGGCTTCCTTAAAAATAGAAAATCCTACTGATTGAAACTGAAGATATGTTATCTACCATCCTAATTTAGAAATCCTATGAATATTAAATGTCACGTATCTCCGTAATCTGATGTGAAAACTAGAGCTGGTTTGTGTATAAAGTACTTCAAAATGAAGATAACCCGCCAGTATATTTTAATATAAAGACACTCAAGATTTAATGACATTTTGCTGTATTATAAATCTAAAATTTGTGGCTAAGTCTTTTCATATTTATAACTGCTTAACAAACTGAATACACTTCTTAATTGCATAATACACGCTCCGTAATTACATGGAGGGATGTTACGTTGGAGATTTTTATTACCGTAGCATGCAAATTAAATGGAGAGCATACATTACATTACGTTTGCAATTGCGAGTAAGCAGCGTCGACAAAAGTTCGTTTAACGTTGCCATCAACCTTCATGATTCTTTAATATAATTTCTTTTAATTTCGAAGTAATTAATTTCCTATAAGATTTTTTTGATAATTATATGCTTTGTTACAGCTTTAAGGAAAACAACTGCTACAAATAAACATTTCTTATGTTTCAGGACGAGAAGAATCAACTGCTCATCACAAATCTTTGGCTGAAATTGGTAAGTTCAACAATTTATAATATAGGTAAATCCTATATCAAATACTCGTTAGAATTTGATAAACGACCGTCTACGAACGCAGCAATCGGAATGTATTGAATAAATTTCAGGTGTTCCATGGTGGATGAAAAATTGTATTACGGACGACGAAATCATTTTGAATTTTGATCATTCCCTTGTTTTCCATTTAAACGCACTCGTACGTCTCTCTACAATTGTTTGTGCTGCTTGTGCTCGAAAGCTCTTCAAAAGGATTCGATTTTCGTAATTACGTTTACGCAATCGAAACGCGAAGGCTCGTTGAAATTAATTTGCAAATATTGTTGTCAACAGAAAATATATGTATGGAGAAGTTTAGTTTGATGAAAAAAAAAATGCAATTTGCGCGATGAGTTAATTGTTATTGTAAGCTATTACAAACGTAATTACACACTACAAGTTTGCAGTCTGCTTTCCAGTACTTTCAATTTTACCCACGATGCTTGACGTTAAAATGAACCGAGGCTGTTCCGAAGATGTCCAGAAAACTGCTGGAGAATAGTACCGCGGAACCGAAGTATTTTCAACTTGGAATCATGCTCGTAATGGATTCTTATCAACTGGAACTATTAATAGAGTCACGGGCAACAGGTACCACCGACAGAGTGGCTGAAGTGGCGCACCCTTATTAGGGTAGACTGTCGTAATATTTCCATTCAGGAGGTTTCGAACCGCGCTTTAAAACGCTTGTCGTTGCTCATTTCCAACGGCTTATGCCTCGTCAATCCTCGCCCTCATTCACAACCACTGCCGAGCCGTAGCAAGAACGGCTTTGCGATGACCCAAATTCTCAGTTAACGATTCTACGATGATGTTTTGCCCGATTGACAAATCGACCGATCATCCCCTACCGCGACCCTGTGTCAACAATTACAACCGAACAGAAGTTGCATCGCGCACAGCCTTAATCACGTACTCTTGATAGTCGTTCGGGTGATTCGGGAATTAATATTTCAGACGATCGGGAACGTCAACACGCGAGCCAAATTGTTTCGCAACGAGCTTGACCCGGGGATCACCGGGGCAGAAAACTGTTATTGATGAACCTCGCGGAAATTCCTGCGCCTGGAACATCGAATCGAACAAACAATTACGAGAAGGATAATGCGAGTATTCTTTTGCTTCGTTAATATCGAATGATTCTTTGATGTTTGGTGGAGAACTTAGGTCAGTGGTTACGTTGCAGTATAGAAATTGCATCTGTGGGAAATCGGAAATGTAACCAATGAATTAGAAATCCTCTTGATTGGAACGATAAACGAGTACTTCCTGTTTTTTGTTGTTTAATTAAAACCACGGTTGATTGCGAGACTCCTCTTTCCGTTTCATCGTAGCAATTCAATGGTATCTTTTGGTAACGAATAATATTTATTCCTTATCACTGTGGTTTCTACTTAATTATATTTTTGTTTATATCTAAATATTTTTATTTCAACATACATTTGTATACTCGAAAGAGATTTCAATCTTCAAACTAAAGACAAAAATTACACTCGATCGTATCGTGATGTTCTACGTGAAACATGAAATATTTCATAAAGTCATGCCAAATTACTTCAATATACAGTATGAAGAAAAGAACGTTTTCATGAAAGAAAATGCAGAATTTCATTTAAAATGCGAGTGCATATTGCATTTGACTCAACTTTACCTTGCGCCAATTTTGTATATCTTTGTTCGAATATGAGCTGGAGCTGGTTTTCATTTCTAGAATTAACCTGTATATCAACTGCGTATAAAGCATTGGTTAAAATTGAGATTATTAAACTTTAACTTGCGAAAGCTTCCATATAATGTAATCATAAGAAACATTGCTTCCTGTATTTTACAATGGTTTCTAAATGAAAGTAAATGTCAAACACCCCGTTGTTATTAACATACGATGTCGAATATGCAGCGAGTATTTGCATAACGGAAAATGAAAGCAATTAACAAGAATGAACTGATCATAAATTAAATCGAACGATTTCAATTTGAAATATGTACCTGCATCGTTAGGATAATTGCCCGTGTAATATCTTCTCAAATGATCTGTCATGATTATACTCTGTTAAACAATACTAATTACAGTGCATCGCTCCAGTGTGATTTACGTGTAAAACTTTCCTCGGTTGCCGTAATTCGAATTCTCCTGCTTGATTAAAAATGAATCTCATTCGGGCTCGTTTAACTTTCTGCCCCCAAAGCTACTCATGATTTCTCTCGCTTTCAGGAATAATTACGCACCGCGACGCGATGCCACTTTTGACTTTCGTTGCGCGAAGTATTTACATTTAATTGCTGAAAACGCGAGCGTGTGCAAATGTTTGGCGGAACGGTGAAACGTTTTGTTCCCTGCATTCTAACCTCTTCCCCCCCCCCCCCTCCCCGTACCTTCGGATGTCAAGTGCATGCACCGAGGGAACAGAACGCGCAGCTGCACTTGACTCGCAATGCTGATATCTCGTTGAATGTAAGTCTCGGAGATATTCAACGACTTCGAATAAGACTCGGAGATATTCGAGATATATTCGACGTTGGCACGTATCGGAACCGCGTCCTACATTTTCTAATAACATTTCTATCAAACACACTTGTTTCGGTAGAGGGGTACAAGGCAACACAAACTAAATATTTTTTGTACATAAAAGTTCTTGAAATTTACGTTACGAATAATATAGCGATGATTCCGTGTCATGAATGATGTAAAAAATGGGACTTAATATTTTTCTATGCAGGAATAATTACCGTGGAAAGTAATTTTGAATATTAGGAATAGTTAGGAATAAGACATTATTTTCTAGTTCAAATATTCGTCAAAAAATATCGAAAGATGACAGAACTTTCATTATTTGACACGGACAAGAACTGTCTCTACTTTCGTCTTTTAATTTCAAGTATTTTTTATTTTTTATTTCCAATTTTTAATTAAATTTCCTGCGTGATATGTCATCGACAATTTGACCTGGCGGGGCTGTAAAAAGTTATTTATACAACAATGACTATCACACTTTCTGCACATTATTTTTTAACGACATAATAAAGAGACCGATATACTTTAATTTTATTAAACTCGCACAAACCAACGCGTAATGATATCGCTTTTCACACTAAACGTGGATTCGATCTTCGACCAGGGATAATTAATTCCATTACCATAACAATAGGTCAAAAAACAGCAGGAAGTATAACGCGTATTAACATTGCAGAATGTATGCTCAGGAGACAATGTGGGTTAAGTATAATAAGATACGCCTCATTTTAAAGTCTCCTTAATTCACGGTGAATCTATATGAGCCACCGTTGCAATGAATTTGCATAGTTTTCATTGAGATCTCGCGATAGAGAATGCAAAGGTACATACTGCGTCTCTGGATCTCGACACCGCAGCGTGTGAGGAATACGTATTACACGAATGTGTACCCAGGGCCCCGCAATTTGCATATGTGCACGCTATTTCATGTCAGCGAGTTGGGTGTTGATTAGTTATTAAAGACTTGCGTGTGCTAGTGCATACTATAAGCAATTACCGAGTTCGTCCAGCTAAACGTTAATGTAATTTGAATAATTACATTACAAAAAAAAAAGAAAATCACGTTGATGTTTGTTTTGGATAATGAAAGAGATATTAGAATGAAATTCGTCGTTTTATATCGAAATTGAATTAACGCGTTTGTGCTATCGTGCCCATTCATTAGGGAAATGAAATTTTCAATCGAATTAAATAGAATCATTGCATACGAAAGTAATAAAATTACAATTAAACAAAATATTGGTAGAGTAATTTTAACCTTTTGTCAAGGTAACCTACATTTTCATTTTTTCATTTCCTCGTGACAGTTGGGAAGCCTACCCTGCAAAAATAATATTTTTTTCGGTGCGTCTGCATTTAATAAATATTTAGCGCGTGTATTAATGGAACCCTGGTTTTATGTAGGTTCCTACATTCCGCATATTTAAATTCAAACGGAATATTCGTGGTTAGGATATTTATAAATATTTCTCAATTCAAACGTTTTATTATGGAACGTTTTCATCTACGTTTTAAACGTTTGACATACATTTTCTATACCCGGGATGGCGGGAAACGAAGTTGATAAAAACGGTCTATAATCAAATGAATCGATCAATGTTTCAAGAAATCCTTTCATCGTCGTGTTATTTTATCAAGTTCGTTGTTCGAAACGAATGATGACATTCACTGAATAGTTGAGCGGACCGAAGTGAATAGTTTGCTATTTGTAAAAGATATGGGCCACCTGGTCCACTGCAGAATTAAATTTCGATCCAAACGCATTTCATTCGTGTCTCCTCGTTCATCCAGTCGGCATAAAGTCAATTTCGAAACTCTGTTCCCTAAACAAATTGAAAAATACATTTGTTCGCCGTCTTCCCCCTACCACCCCTCGTTTGACAAATGCTTTTCAGAGACACGGAATAGACGTGTAAGGTTTGCTGCGCATTCGACGGCCTTAGTTGACACTCGAAGTCTGCCATGTGACGAGTAGAAACAGAGTTAATCAAGCGTACTCTCACGTTCGCGAAATTCCTTCTCGTCGTCTCCAGTCGTACTTCTGTTTCGTTTTTACTTATAACTGTCGAAGTTCTTGTTTCAATTATCGCTTGAGAAATCGCGAGAATTGGTAATACACTCACTATCTTAAATGCTCTTCGTGGAACAATTCCAAACACAATTGTACATTATTTATCTTCATTCTATTATTTTTCTTCATTGATTTTAATATTGTGCCATAATTTTCTATTATGCTGATAGACGAAGCAAAGCAACGATTTCATTGCATGTCGCTATTGTAAAACAACATATTCTGCAAAATCTCGGTAAGTTTCATAACATTTTTTACATTTTTTATGATTTTTCTTTGGAATATCGAATGTACTAAAATGATTACCAGAATTGTTTGAATATTTTGGGTTCTAAGTGGATGAAACTGTATGATATTTTTGATAACAGAACACGATGAAATAATAACATGTTTCATGGATTTCGGGACACTTTTATAAGTTTAAAACTCTGTAAAAGTTTCCTAACAAATTGGCGATAAATATCAGCCATTTTATAGATCGAAACATATACAACATTATACATCGATATAACATCATATTACAATATATTAAAATAAAATAAGAAAGTATTTAATTAGTTGAATACACTACTCAGATATTCATTTAATTTCACGCTTGGCAACGATACTTCAATTCAATTACACGAAATATTACATTAAGTATGTAATGTTTAACAGCTGAATCCGACAATATCCAATTTTAATAGTCGAAACAATCCTTTCAAGAGAAAAAAGAACAATCGTGGACAGTATACAGACATGTAATTCAATCAACGTTGAAGGATGCTCTATTGCTCAATTGCTGTTGAATTTATCGGATATTGATTTCCAAGAGCTTGTCTTGTGATTTCCATTGTAATTGAAATTTTAATATTACATCCGACTCTTCGACTTCAATTTGAACGATTCATTATCGGATTGGAAGCACTCGTTTCATTACTTGGAGAACACTCTGCGCTCTGGGCTCTCCAATGTAATCCTACTCAACGCGACGTTGACTGATGTGACAATATTTTTCTGTCAATCGTCCACGCTGTTTTTATACTTCATTAATCCTGATCACTTCCGATTCTGGAAAACAAACTATCAGTCCAACAAATAAATTACGGTTGAATAAAAAGTACTGTAATCAATAGAATTTTTATAGTGGAATTATGGGATCGTTTAGTTGGAAAAGTCCATCAGTCCATCACTGATTGAAAACACAAAGTCGATGAAAACAGTTGTTAAATATACATCAACAACATTGAATAGCCCCTGAATGTTCAATCTACCTTTGTTTATAAACCACGGTTCCCATTCGCGACCGGAAAACGTTTCCCAACCAAATCAGTTTCAGGATCTTCTAGTCTGCCTCGGTAAATTCCGAATTCCGAATTCAGAACGATTTCGATTGAGGTATCAACGAAGTAGTTCCGAGGCGGCTTGAAGTGCAGTCGCTTAACACAGTCGTACCCGGGGCGTAGTTACGTGAAAGTCCATGATTGCAGAAACGAACTTCTCGGTAGGGTGTAACTTCTTGGCCTCCACTAGAAAAGAGTGGAGCACGATTCGAGTAGGCGGAGTACTCGCCTGTCTGTGAGCTTTAACGGCTCTATGGTATTATGAGCGAAGTCAGCGCTAGGTGCACTCTCTTTCCCTCTTCGCCATCTCGCTATGCCTCCCTCGCTCGCTTCCCATCGTGTCCCTATTTCCGTTTCTCCAGTTTTGTGCGTTCACCTAAGAGAGATGAGCGGGGAAAAAGGAAAGGAAGAGGGAGCTCTGCCACTCGAGGCGTCCTATGAAGTGTCTCCTGTAATGACGAAAGTTTCTTTCGCTCAAATAAATATATTTCTCTTCGTTATCTCGTCCTAGCGAAGCGCCGAAAAATATTTACGACGATAAGGTTCATTCGTGCTTGTTTCGGAATATCGTGTAACAACAATTATTTTATACTGCCGCTGGTTGGAAAACGTTGTTGACCATCTTATTTGGGACCTCTTCAATTACGCGATTATGATATTGATAACGTAGAATTGTTTCCTGTGTCACAGTAGCGATCCGAATGGTTATCAATCATCCATCTTGCCTCGAGTAGATAATCCTTCACTTTCAGGTATCATGATTTATTATTCTTCCTGGTTATCGAAAACTGAGACAGAGTTGCTACGGGATGAAAATGAACGAAGTGTGGTACGTCACAACAGAGAGTCGCAAGCGTCTTGCACGTTCGACAAAGATTATTTTTATACGAACAAAATATGGATCACGTAAAAATAACCTTCTAGACGAAATAACAGCTTCTATACTAATAAAATCAGCACTGTACAGAGCTTATTGTAATTGAGGCTTGCGTAGAATATGGTTGTACAAGTTTATTTTACAATTTTCCAGTTCAGTGTTATTCGTTACAAAGCGTAATATTTCCTTGGAAATAGGCCAATTTTATCGCTTTGTATTACCGTCTGTCTTGTGTTTTCTCAGATGTGCAAAACGTCCGCCTAACGAATTTCAATTATCCTCTGTCTGACGAATAATATCGATACTGTTAGTCCCTTTGTGAATTGTTTGCTCACATATATCAATTACGTATCGTCTAGTTATTTATGAACATGTCTTATCTCGTAGAGAGTCACTCCGTGAAATGTAGATACCGGGTGGCTCAAAATAGAACCGTGGAGTTATGAATTCAATCTATCCTTTTTATAGTTATTCACAGTTTAGGAGCTCTTTCACTGAAAGCATCGCTCATCAGTGCTTGGAAATATTAAAAGGATGTATCAAAATGGAAATTCAATAAATCGATTGACAATGCACGATATATAGTTGAAAATGACTGGTTTACGTCTTCATTTTATTATTAATAGTATGGACCTTTTTATCACCTTATGAAAATAGTTCTTGATCGTATAAAAATATAACGAATTCAATTAGTAGAATGGTTTCGAAGGAACAATTATTTAACCGATAAAAATCGTGCCAATATACTGAGACATTAGATTTGAAGTCAACAATAAATTTAAAAAAAAAGTCTAATAACGAATTGATTTCCATCGTGATCCGAATGAAGTCATTTTCGCCCTATTTGAATTCACTCGCAATGTATGCTCAACTGTCCCTGCCAACTAGTAGCCATCAGTGACAGGACAAGTCAAGTCGAGAGTACCAGAGCGCCGAGAATCCTCGTTTGATTAGGTTCGTTAATGTACCTGCCACCGTCTGAATTGGGATCGACTGATAGTCTATAGCAGCCTAGTAAGGGCACTTTAACGTCTGAACGTGCTATTGGCCCAGATCAATGAATAGCAATCTTGCATATTAAGCAATTATAAGTTTGTATATTAAATGTGACATAACTTATGTTAGTATAATTGGAAAGGTATTAAATATTCCCCATATCTAGAGAATACTGTATGTAATAAAGTAAGAGGCTATTGTTTGCCTCCAATTTGATGCAATACCTAACTGTTTAGAACCCATAAAGTACAACACGCAAAAATACCATAATTTCACAAATCTCTATAGTTAATTATCATTGATGCATTAAGGGAAATTCGGAAACTCAATAACAGCAGAGATTATGAAGACCGTTGCTTCGCTTTGTAGCATGAAGGGTAATCTCTTTGATTTAAAAGGACCCATGGCTAAAGAGATTATCAGTAAATGAAGATTAGAGATAAGCTTTGGAAAGTTTCATCTTTAAGTTCTACTTTAAATGAAAGATTAAATCCATTCAAATCCCAATTCCAACTCCTTGCGCGTTTCTTCAAGATCCTAGATTGGCGATTCGTTTACTTGCAATTCCCTGATAAGATTGATCTTGTAATTAACTATCTTATAGTCACTCGGTATAATGGGAATGGCACCTGAAGGAACGAAACGATTTAGATACGAATGTAATAGAACTTCGTCATTATTTGGTGTGAAGTGTCGTTTACAATAATTAACTTGTGCCAATGCAGTTTCGATAAATTCGTTGAGATGAAATTTATAATTGAACTTTTTTATTTGATTACAACCCTTTTTTGCATGCTATAAATTAGTAATTGTGTGCTATAAATTTGTAAATAGTGAAAAAGAAAAAGGAAATCATAATCACATTTATCGATAGCGTCATTAAATATTATTTGAAATTTGCATACACGTCTCCTTTAGAATAAGCTTTCTTCCTAGACTGATTGATTTAGTTTTCTACGTCTCAGGGCGTAACGTTGAATAGAAAGCCAGCCCAGCTCTTACGGCGGGCACGTTAAGAAGCTTTTAAGAAAATCGAGTTAGATGGGCTGTTGCTGGTGGTTTTCAGTCAAAGGAGTTCTAATGTATTGCAAACTCAACATGCAAAAACTCCCATCTACGTTACAGTACGTACATAAATTCAATACGTGCAACGAAGTATCATTTGTTGCTTATTTAACTGAAAAGGTGTATACACGATAGATATTTGATTACTTAAAAGCATCTGCGGGAGCAGACCAGCTAGGAATATATTGTTTTGTAGTAATTGTACAATTTACCATGCAGCAATAATAAATGTAGGTTTATAACAGAACAGCCTTACAGGAAAAACTAAAGAAATATTTAATTTCAATATTATACTGAGTACTTAGGTTTCGTGGTTCTTGGTTGCTAACGACATGACTAAAAATAATTTTCAACACAAGAAGAAAAAATTATAAAACGTTTTCAGGGAATTTTTGAAGCAAAAAATGATAGATCAAATAAGGAAAATAAAGCAGTAGCTACACATAGATATTCATGTTAGGCCTGAATCTACACCTACACATAGTCTATAACCATATGTAATGCTTTAGCGTTAAGAGGTCAAATATAAGTGGTTTACATAGTGTTTCAGAGAATTAGAAGCTTGATGATAGGACTTACATAATAATGAATAATTTGAAACTGCTTGGTGCGGGTGAAAAATTAATATTTATTCCGAAAAGCGTGTTTCCTTCGAACGGTTTGGCATCTGCATACATGCGAGCAAATATTCCTTATATAGGGTGGCACTTTGGGGTAAATTCAGGTCACACAAGCAATCGAGGGTGTATTAACTAGCTCTCAACGAGAATTGAGTTACGCCACGAGTTTGTGGTTTGATCAAAAGCCAGTGACGTATTGTGAACTCAAGGTGCAAAATTTCAACCTGTTTGCTTGCAAATTCACGTTAACGTGCTTCTTGGCAGCAATCACTTATTACTTCACTCCGTTGGTTTGCAATCCTGTGACGCTAAATATAGTCCCTTAAGTTCTTCTCCGCTATCCCATTTCTGGTCGGTGATAATTCATGCCAGCGAAGCAATTTAAAAAGGAGGTTCAACGAACTCTTTCAACATGAAATTTGCGTATCTCGGTTTCACTGTATACGATAAATTAAATGCAAGGTGGCCTGAACTTGATGTCATGCTCCCTGAACTTTGTGCTTTCATTCCATTACGTAAATACACGTTATTTCTAAATGGTTGGTCAAAACTTTGTGCGAGAGTTGCACGTGGTAAGATAAGGGGCACAGTTCATCATTCCCAGGTAGGTGGCCAGAAAATACTACTTTCTGAGTTTGTAACTGAAAGAATCGATTCACAAGAACCATTCAAATTTATATTTATATATGAGCTGTTCATTGCACAAATCCATTAACTCCATAATTGTTAAGTAGTGAATTGTTTTTTGAAATTCTCTTTATAATATGTATAAATTCAAATAAATCAAATTATTTATCATCAGTCTGTTAAGCATGTTAAAATAATATGTATTATTAATCGTTGGTGTACTGTTTAAGATTGTTGCCAGAATGATGTCGTTAAAGCTTGTTAATCTAGCATATTAGACAATTAGCCCACTTTCTCGAAACACAATTTACGAGATTTAACAAGCTTTCATGAAATTGTCATATCCTACTTCATCTTTGTGTCTCTACTTTCGTCGCTGCCGTCGATTCAGTCCCATGTGCCTTCTGACGAACTTCGTGACGCGGTCTAATTAGGTCACTCGTCTGAGGAAATAGAGGTGTAGCTGTGAAACCAAAGATATTTCCCGGGGCAAACATTTTAGGGGAGCAACGCAGCTTCTCCTAGCTCAAGAACATAATCGATTGATTTACTCCAAACAGTTGTGCTGGTAATTTGAATTCAATCTAATCTTCGAGAATTCAATCAGATTGAAAATGAACTGTTCAATTTGCTGTAAATATTGATAGAAAGTTTATACGAAACACGTTTCGCGATGTACTATACAATGAGTCTCCAATTTCGAATTGAAATTTGTAAATTTAAAGCATTTTATGCGAAAAATTATTATTTTTAATAATAAGTACCTCATTAATTACCCCTTTTCCTTAGAATTTATTTGATTATGTTTTTCCTTTTAATGGAAATATACATATTCATTGATACTTTGAATTTTTTATTAAAAATATTCAATAAATTAAAATTACAAATGATTGTTAAAAATAGTACTCTAATCCAGGATACGCGTCTTTGGTAATATTTATCGACAGTAATGTCTTCCTCGTTGAACCATAAATACTCCATCAGAAGTATTCCGAGCATTGGCATTGTATGAATCAACGATAGAGACGTTTGGTATTACAATTATTCGCAATTATTGAACAAAATTTAAATTGATGGACGTTCCGAAATAACATTTCCTTGGAAACGACAAACGGGCACATCTGTTCCATCGGCGTAATGAGATATATTGATCACTAACGACGTCATTGTCCGATGGGAGATCACTGTATGTTCCTTAATTTTCACAAAATAGATACAATCTGGAACGAGGCGAACGCTAACGTATTCTAAAGACTTTGCATTTCAACATAATCTTCTCATCGTCTACTGCATCTTTCCCTCTGTTCTTCGCAATCGGACGAACTTTGGGGAACGCTCTAATTACGTCCTTCAACAAGAGAATGGAGATTTAAAATTAGTTGCGAAACCAGCGATCCGGTTTCCTTCTACAGCAGCGGTTCTTAACCACCGTCAGGATAAGTTCAAAGAAGCCTTCAAATCTTTTTTCTGTTCAATCCACAGACACAAAAGACACAGGACGGTTTATAATTACGAACAATTATGGTCGCGATTTTCTAAGGTATTCGAAATAAGAATTCCTCAATTTATTTTGGATATTATTTATTTACTAATTTACTGTTGAAGTGATAAAACATTCTGATCAAAATACTTTTGAATATCGAATGAAGAGACACTTTACCTCCTACTTGTTGAAGTGAAATATATAAGTTGAAGTCCATATATAAAAAGAATATAGATGAACTCTATTGAGAATCATGTACATTAAAAAAAATATATGATGATTGAATTATTCAGTCGATTAAACCCTGAGAATAAATTGTCCTCCTATATAATATTAATTGTCTGTATAGGGAGAGAATACTTTCTATTCTCAATTAACAGTTCTCACCGCAAACAAACGCACAGCGGATTATTAGGCAGTCAACGTTTCCAACGATGTTTCTAAAAGGTTAATGCGAAAAGTTTCCCCCGCGGAGGACGTGAAAGAATTTTGCCTGGAGCTCTTTAAATGAACTTCTCGAATAGTTCGGAATCGCTGCCCCAATTCCAAGGGTGAATCCAACTAATCAGTGTGCTGGTGTATACATGAAACACGCTACCGCCATTCGAATCTTAAAGCTTGCTGACGTTTTAAGTGCTTTTGGTAGCCCCGATCCGCGGTTCACTGAATGTATTCGTTAATGCCGTTTAACATCTCACGAGCAGAAATCGAAACAGCAATATCAGGCTTGAATTCCGCTCACACTGTCCAAATTCGTACTCAACTATCGACAAGACTTCGAATCGATAAGTTTGGAAGCCGACCAACCCCGGACTACTAATCAGCCAGATGTTAAATCACGCGAAAATTTAGTGCAGCTTATTAGCCACGGTTCGTTGAATCGCTCATCTTTTATTGGCGTTACGATCGCCGACCTTAAGACAACCGAACCCGTCGAAATTACAGGAAGACGATCGTTAAACAAATTCCAAGCACCCGAAAGTTAATGGGCCGTGAATTTCACAACTGGCATTCGTCGAAAAATGCTACGTGATTTTCTGAGTAGAACTGCGCTAATCGTAGGGTCGCTTATGTATTGAGAATTGTTCCGTCTGAGAGTCATTTTATTGTGTAGTATTTGAATGAGGACGTCTAACAATAAATACGAACAAAATCTCAGTAGCAGTTTTAAATATAGTTATATATTGATGTTTCATATTCATATAGAAGGTAAAAATAACAAATTCAAGCACTGGGAACAATGTACCATTACATTCATGTAATTTCTAGATATTTACGTTTTACTTACTTTGATTTAAATTACATAGTGTATTCAAGATGGTTGCATTTTTCAATCTCGCATTATTGAAATCTGTGTAGAATAGTCTATAATATTCAACAGCTGCAACAAAATACAAGCTATCATATATTTGAGTATTTAATTCATTGGTTGATCGTGTCTCTTTTAAAATGTTTAAAGAATTATAAATAAACAGAGTGTAAGGTGAGCAGTAAAGAACGAAGAGAAACTTGACGATTTAGGAATCGAATTGCCAGCAGTATTTCCAGGTAATGTATCTTCCAAGGTTATTTAGACCACTTACAGAGGAAACATCAATCCTCCCCCCAGGCGTTACTTCGACTTACGATCCATGTGATCTGTACAGCCAATCGTTTCTACCAAAAGGCGGGAAACAGAAGGGGAACAGGAATGCCAATACAACGCCGTAGATCAGGGCTTGTCGATCGTATTCGTTCATCCTAAATCAACGACTGCTACTCGTCCGTGCTCTCAAGGCGACGATAATCGAAATCACCGAGATTCCCGATTGGCGAATTTAACATGGACGCGCCATTAAGTTCCGCGAGGTTTCCGTGACGCCAGCAGCGGAATGCACCGGGATTCGAGGGACGGATACCCATGAAATAAGTCGAGACCGAAAATCCGAAGGAGGAATTACGATCCGTGCAAGGCGACGTCGAAAGTCCTTCGGCGCTTTTCTGCTTCCATTAGGAGAGCGTCGAATGAAATCTTAGTTCGATTAATTTTCCTTTCTGCTCATCTTCCGACGATTCCCCGCGCGAGAAAGTTGATCAAGCGTTTTAATTAATTCCGTTGGTCCTGATTAGTGGTTCGATTGGGACGGGACTATTTATGGAGAATACGATAATAGTTTAGTATAAATTCATTTTGGTAGCCACAGGAAAGTATCGATTCGTATTAATTGAAAGAAGATGTATATCAATAAATTTGTTATGAGTGAGTAAATTATTTTGTAGTTAAAAAACCACGCCATTTGATGTTTTCTATTGATTTTGAACCTGGATAAATAATATGATTGTATTCCGTACAACTTCGAACTTCATTTTTATTTTAAATCAATGTTATCATTTTCAAAGCAATAGTCATGAAAGAAATATTTATACAGCCTCTTCAACAATTTATTCCGTAGACTGCACTATAAGAACCGACACATAGAACTAATGACTGAATTAAATAGATATTTCTATAACAAAAAAAAAAACAAATGAAATCTTTACTCATCATTTGGAATTAGTTGAACAAATGCTTTTAGTAATCATTTAGTAACCATTTCATAGGTACATAATTAAACACTTATACTAACTACCTCAGATTTATTTAAATTAATAAATTACTTTAGTATTTTGAATAAAGTATCATTAATACACGTCATATCAGTCAGGTTACTCCCGATTGATAGCAAGACAAATGCAAAACGATCAGAGTGGCGTCGCGAAGCGAACCCACGGGGTGACTAGGGTTTTATGTTTATGAATATTGCAAGGGCTGAGACCTTGGCGCGCTACCATCGGGAGAAAATTAGGGCAAAGTTCAGGATTATCCTTCCGGGAACTGGACATGGAAATAGTTAAACTCGGGAATTTTCGCGTGCGTCGACGCATTTATATTACCTATTTCGTGGCATGTGCAGTTTGAATCTCGCTTCCTTTTCTTATCGCTGGTCTGAATTTACATTTCAAGTTATCAGCAAATGTCCGCGGAACGTGGGGCAGTTTCATTTCGCTCTATGGTTAATTAATTGTGGCAAGAACGCATTACGCGTTGAATCGCGTTGAAGATATTATACTGGCTGCTTCGTGGAATTTGGGGCATACGCTAAACTGTTTACTTTTTGAGTAGAACACCAATCGTACGATGTAAAAGACTATCATGATCGGGGAACAACAATATTTCAAGCAACTCAATAATATTTGAGCGTATAGAAGCAGCTTTAGGATTTTGTTTTTAATAAAATACGAGTTGTTAGGAATACATCCGATTTCATGATTTTAAATGGAAATACAAACGGTTTCAATTAAAGGTAAAAATGATACCGTTTGAATGTCCATCACGACAACACTGTCAAGGGTATTTTGATATTAAAAAATAAAGGCCTGAAGCTTTCTTCATATTTAAATTGATATGAAAATTGTGCTATACACTGAAAAAGAAATTACATTTTACTGTGATCAAGATTCCACACAAAAGTGTTAACGATCGGTTGTCTACAATCGTTTTCTGTTCTGGAATGTCTATCACAAAGAACGCATCTGAATTAGATTAAAAATCTATAGCCTTTATTGAAAAGCTGGATGTACACGTTGTTTGATCGCTGCTATCTCGATAGTTGAACTGCATTCCAATTCCGAAAACAATTGAATTAAATTTCGTCAAAGCATTGTCAAACTTGAGTAAAAACGACACATAGGCGTGTTAACCCGATTTTGTGAAAATCTGATCTATCTGGTTTCGTTTTATTCCTAGGTAACTAATAAAACGTTTTAAAAATAAAAAAAAGGGAATGGTTAAGCATACAACAACCGCAGGCAATGCATCAGTTATGTTTACTTCTATTATCACTCTAAATACACGGCGCTAAAAATTAATTTTCATGAAATAAATTATGCCCGTCATAGAATCCGTTTTTAGTTACACACCATAACTCAGTTTAAATTTTATTCATTGCGACCCAAACTGAATTAACGATATGAATAAACAAGATTTAAATTATAAACGTTCATACACTTTTCTGCGAAGGAAACGCTATTAATTTTTAGAAAGGTCACTGCAATACTTACTTAACGTTGCAAGTCAGTTATTTTACAAAAAAAATACTCGACGTGCAAAGGGGTTAATAATTCTCCTTTCAAGATAGGATAATCTAATAGATCCCACTCGGAACGAACATGAATGTTCATTCATGAGCCTTTCAGGTTGACAGGTACTTTCTTCGTCGGAGTCGCACAAGTTCAGAGGTCAAATTACCTTCTAAAGCTTCCCCTTTTTATGCTACTTTAAAACTACTGGAAATCTAAAGAAGATTCTTAGATAATCCTTTAATAGTTTTTGATCAAGGAAATAATATTCCTCGACAGATGTATAGGTACGAACGTACACATCCATTTTTCACTCAGCATTGAGAAAGTCAGAGCATCGAGAAGCATTTTAGTGGAATTCTTCTCAATTTTCGTTCCACGACTTTTGCCTTTTACTCGACTGCATTCGCGTTCTGATGTTCCCAGAAGATTCGTTTTCTCTGTATGTAAAGCGTACGGTGGGATTGCGAGCATTTGTCTCTCTCCTGAAGGAACAAAAGCTTCTCAGTTTTCTCATGGACAAGGAAATCCATCCTTTGTAATGTATACCATAAGTGGAAGATCCTTTTTAAAGGAAAGCAATAATAGCGGTAAAGGCGATGCTGTGAAGATTAGAAGACGCGAGATCTTTCTATGAATCATGTTGATGTAGACTGATCTTAGATAATTTATTACATTCTATTATTTTCCTTCCATTTTATTATAACCTCCTTTCATAAATATCATACTCGGACTATATGTATACGAATTATAGGGCTTGTTATATTTGTTAAACGCTCCACTGCTTCTACTGAGAAAGAGTTACAAGGCTTCCACTTTGGAGATTTAATTTAATTTAAATGAAATTAATACTCACTTCAAAGTTAATATTACTCGATATTTAAGTTTTAGTCCTAGGGCATCTGAGGGTCTCAGAATAGGAATAAGGAATCTTTCGACATTGGAATCTCGTATGGTTTTATGGTTCCTTTTAAAATTGTAAAATGAAATTTTCCTAATTATACATTAACTCTAAATAAAACACATATGGTATACGAATTATTGGTAAAAATGTAGAATATTTCATGAAGATGAGTACCTGGTGCCATTACGATCGAAACATTCTTTACCGTTTTTCAATCCGACGTTTCGTTACGGAGATACAAGCTATTGAAATTTTTAACCATGAACGCATAGTCACGTGCGGGGAGCGCGCGAGCGCATAGTCACGTGCGGGAGCACGCGCGCGCAACCGAGAGGTAAACAAACTTCGGGCACGGATGGCCCGCATTCGACAGCTCCGAATGGTGAACTTCACTTGCTTCTATCTCGGTAACGAATGATCCAATCGAAAAATGGTACAGGACTTTTTGTTTTGTGTTATCATGAACTATCTATCTCGATAGATCTTGAATTTTTATTATTATCCTGTATTGTAAAATTGAAACCTTTTTGCCAAATATCAAATATTCACGTGTTTCACTGCCTTAATAAAATTGAATTATAAATGTACTTCATTCGCCAATGCCACAATTTTCAATTTGGCTTAAAATTAGTATAAACGAAAGAAAGGAAACGGAGTTATAAGTGAAGATAGGTATTTAAAAAATTAAATAAACGTATTATTTCAATTTTTCTCGAGCAAGTTCAATTTGTAAGCCTATCATATTCCTTTGAAAAGTATTTTTATATTCAATAGTTACCCCGTACCAAGCCTAATAAAAGCCCTCTTAATTTAAAAGAGTAAAATCATGAATAAAACATGTACGCATGCCAACAGAAACTTTCCTTGAATAAAAATCAAATGGTGCTTTTATCTTTCGAGTTCCAGAGTACACTATAATCTATTTTGTAACCATATACCTTCCATAATTTTACATAATATTACACCATTCTAACTATAGCGTACAATAGCCAGTGCAATGTTAAAAACAAGACACGTGAGGTTCCACTTATGGGCCAGTGCCGATGAAAGGCAAGTTTTCAATA
This sequence comes from Hylaeus volcanicus, assembly GCF_026283585.1. Taxonomy (NCBI): domain Eukaryota; kingdom Metazoa; phylum Arthropoda; class Insecta; order Hymenoptera; family Colletidae; genus Hylaeus; species Hylaeus volcanicus. The sequence continues at coordinate 6,041,697 of NC_071978.1, read as the reverse complement.
GAGTTAAGCAACTTCTGTAATCTGTCATCGACGTGCTCTACGTTGGATGACACATTTCTCTGGATCCCGCATGAAATTTAATGTCAACGCCAAAGACGAAATCGCTTATATATGCCGTTGACTCCCGAACCGCGTTCATTAGCCATGAACTAATCTCATAACAGGGAGGACGACGATACTCTACGTCGGCTTTCCACGCGCCTGCGTACAAATGGATATATAATAAACGGCCTATGCGTGCCGCGTAAACCATCAAGCACAGTGGCTATTATTAATTATCCGCTGGTCTACTGCATCAGTGGCTAATCAATCGGGAGTCAGTGACTAATGGGTGTGAATCTAATGGCTTACACGAAATGGATCGGGTATTTCTGGAGATAAGTATTCCCAAAGTGGCACGCAACGAGACCACGATTTCTATCTAATCGAAATCCAGAACTTTTCGAACCGAGTGTTTCTGTAATAAGGAGAATTCATGGGGAAAGGGGTTCCCAAGAAATTTCCTGTCTTAAGAAACCAGTGGAAGTTAGCGTAGTTCATAGCAGTTATTTTTCAAAACATTGAGTTTATCTCTGCACGTTTCAACTATAAGATTTTATGGGTTTCCTCGGTAATAAGATAATGTATACATGAAATAGAGTAATACAAGGCGAAATAATAAACGATCGTAAACATGGACTATTAGAAATCCAATTTTGTAGATTCATTTAATTATATTACTAATTTTGTAGAGCTATACTATAGAACAATGTATTTTACATGTATGACTACAAACTGTTCAAGTGACACCAATGAGAACCACGAAACAAACACAAGGAGCCATAAAACGAAAAATAAAATCAAGAGCGGATGATACCGCTCCAAACAAAAAGCGTTAACCACGGCATTTTATTTGCGCGTGGCTTACGGAGAATCTTCATTTGATGATTTACGATAAAAGTGATACGCGCAAGTCTAAAAATCAATATCAACAAATCCACGAGTCACACGGTGCACACAGCTTATCGATTGCGGAACGGTTTCCATCGAAATACCAAGCTTTTCGCTTGCGCAAATGCTTATTTATCCCTGGATCGATGCCATAGAATACGTCGAAAGGATGCCGGCTATCCCCTATTGGCATTCTGTCTGCATCGTTTCTTGTCTTGGCCAAGGAGAGATCGAAATACCAAAATGAAGAGCTCCGCCAAAATTTCTCCAAGTTTCCAAATCGCTTCGTATTTCCTGCGAACTTGCGCAAACTCTGGGCGAAAGTCTGGAAAATTTCCTCGAAAACTCCCGTGGAAGGTATTAGCACCCTGGAATCGACAGCCCATCGACCGACGGTGAGGGGAACGGGCAGCCAGCTATTTAATGTACTCGCGATGCCACGAACTTCGCAACAATAAAGTCTAACTACTACATCACTTACGTCACTTCCCTACCTCTTTCTCTCTTGGATTCCAATTTCGACGTTGATGAAACCCAAAAACTAAGGCGTATAAAAATAGTCGGATGACGGTAAAAGACTCGAAAAGCCTGCATAAATCATGAACAGTGTACCTTCAGCCCTTAGACAACAGATTTACTATCTGCAAAACATGATAAACTGGAAGCCTTGGTCGCCTTGGAAGCCTTCGCCATATGTAGTCGAATTTGCATTGTATAAGGGTTTCTGCTACGTGGTCTAGCGAAATGATACGAAGGAAATTAGAACTGGATAAAATGATTTTAAATTGAACATTATTTCGTATAGTGAATTAATTGTTCTGGTGGCATTGACAGAATTGGAATATTTTACGTTTCTAATACCGAGTACTGACGAAAATAATACAATTCTGAAATATCAATGTTGTAAATATGTAGTGTATAAACTAAAAAGATTTTCATAATTTTTTCATAAACAGGAATAAAAGTCGAATTGACGTGGATTCACGGCAGCGGTCGCGAATGTGTTAATCATTTGACTTGCTGACCATGATATGCTAACGGATCTTCTTCTGTTGAATCACTTACAGGAATTTCGAGACAACACATCAGCTTGTGTACCTTCCAATTTTCGAATTAGATATAAACACGTTTACCTCTTGCTTGAACTGAGCGCAAATTGAAACTCGATATGTGATTGTTCATCAGCTGTTGGACTTGCTGTTAGAGGGTGAAAATGATACTAAGGGGAGAAATTTGTAAGATTGAGTTTCGGCGCGTGATTGATGGTCGGGTGGGCTACGGTCGTACAAGATTCGCAGATAGTACTTTAACAAATACGTAATACAGTGAACATTAACTAGATAGTATTTAACAACAATCAATTTTGAAACGTAATTGTACCCTCTCTACCGATATCTTAAACCAATCAAATTATTTAGGAATTCAAATCAAGAGATAAAAAGTAAGTTTAGGAATTAAGAATTCATTAAAGAACTCTATTTTATTCTAGAAATATATTTATAAAATATTCCTGCTGGCGCATTGCAATTGATTAATTGGATTGAAATAATTCATCGAGAAATTGTACTCTGAATTAATTAATTATAAACCTTTCCAGAGGAACGTTCTAAGGTATTCTTGTTGATTAATTACCGTTAATTGGCTGGAAAGAAATAATTCATTGTAAAACCGTACACTGCATTAACGAGCCCCGATGATAGATCTCCTCAGGGGAATATTTTTAAGATACTCTTGTTTAATTACAGGAGTGGAATGACGTGAACATGAGATGGAACGTGTCGGAGTACGGGGGTGTGAGAGACCTCAGGATCCCGCCACACAGACTTTGGAAACCTGACGTTCTCATGTATAACAGGTAATCTAACCCTGCCATCATCTGCTCAATATTCATAGAATGATCTGTTTGATTTTTATACGCGTTGACAGGCACAAAGGGTATTAAAATTCTTTTAACGAAGTTTGCACTGATTTAAAAACCAAAATAGCTATTGTTGAGGCAAAAAGAGTATGATTAAAAGTGTAACTCATGAATAGTTCGCTTAATTGTTGGCTGAAGTAAAAGCATCGTAACAAAATAGTTTTCCGAAACTCTACATTAGCAAATTTACTACGCTTGATCGGAGGGATAAGTGCATTTTTATGGCTTCATCAACGTCTTCGTGCCTGTGCTATCGTTTTCAATACACACCAGTTTTAAAGACTTTGTATTGCTTTTATTATATCGACTGGATGCATTTTAGTAAAAAAATACGATAAAATGGACATTAAGTACATTAAAACGAAATGATAAAACTGTAAAGCAAAATTCTACTGAAGTAACTACTGAAACACAATATATATTGAATAATATAATGGTTAAAGAGATGTTGGTTTAATGGTACTGTTGTTTAACCAACGGATGTTGGATTGTATTTAATGAGAACGTCATTTCAATGACGAAGCACAATAATACTCGTTCTTGCGTGAATGATATTAATATTTAAACGCGATGTTTGCGCGTGATTTGGAAAACCATTGAGTAATTAGAATAACTGCATACTGTTGTAATGATACGTTGTATTCGGTATATTTACTCTGTGAGAACATATTGAAATTTACAATAAAGTAATAAACCGAACAATAATACCTGTCTGTAGATGTAAACGTTATTCAATTGTTGCATGTAAATATTCTTGACAGGTTTGTGAAAAAATTCAATAGAAAAAACTTTGAAGGATAGATCACGCGAGATGTGATTTTTATTAGATGGTTATAAACCACTGCGAGAGTTAATGATAAATGTCAGAAACCATAACGAGCAGATAGACATTTCCATTTCTTTCAAGGCAACATTATAGTCGGTCCTACACCTTTGATCTTTCACCTGAACATGACGTCGTCCACGGTGGATATTAATTTCGCAATGGAATTTGTACGCGAATACGAAATAAGCTTTGTTTCCGGTTAGTTAAACTCCACAAAGCAAATTACTTTTCTTAGGAGTGGGGTCCGATTTAAGCGCGGCTGCATGATATCTGAATCTGACAGCAAGAACGTCCCGTGAATACATAGTTTATTTCAAACGATGAACGATACAGTGCAATTCAGGTTCTTCGTTAACTAGTTTCTCGAAACACAGGGAGTAATATTCATGAGTCTTGGAAAATTGATTTCAAACGTATCGATCGTTAGAATTCGAATTTTATATTGTAAATATGTAACGACTATACATGTATCTGGGAATGGAGGGAATTCTGGAAAGAAATAGATGTCACATGGAATATCTATACCGACGATAAATCTAGAATGTCGTTTTGAAGCACCGAAACCTTGTTCCTCAACTTTACAATGTCGTCAGCAGAAAGGCACCGTTCTTTTTCCAAAATATATACTGTCATTCCAATGTTCTTACTCTTTTTACTGTTCCTCCAGCAGGCAAGTTTAAATGAATCCGATAAAAGGGACCCGACGTTTTCCAAGTGTCAACTCTTTGCTCGATCAAAAACGGTTTACGTGGCGTGAATAAATCTAGAAATGTCCCAATTCACTCAAAACAGATAATGTTTTAGGTGAAGTGCAGACTGGGGCAGGTTCTGCCATTTCTTAAATTAAAAAAACACTGCTTTCCTATTTGAAATTCCAATTTTAATATTCTCCCATCGAATTTTTCTGACTCGTCTCGTAATGATTATAATTACTGTTCTTTTTTTAGTTGCAACAAAATTGTAGCTCTTCATACTTTTTTAAGCAAGGAGGGACCGTTTGACAATTTACTACTACTTTTATAAATTTATATTCAATTAAAAAACATTCACGTAGCTTTGCAAACAATTCGTTAAATTTAACTGCAACACTTTCTCCTGAAGATCAATCCACTACAATGAGCAGAAGCGTACAATAAATAATCGCTCCTTCGTGACTGCATAACAATAACTAACCTGCCCGCGAGTTAATAATGCAATTCATCCACCGTAACTCGGAAATAAATAATATAAAATAATGGAAAGCTTTAATATTACAGAATAAATGGCTGGGACCCACGAAAATTAACCGAACTCGGTGAAGTCGAAACGGAATTTAACGTTAGTTGAAATTTGTTTACCGTTCGCAGTGTCGACGCTCGTTCGGTGAGAGCAGCGTAATTTCTCTTCGGAATAATTAGTTTTACAACATGAACGATATATTTCCTGCGAGCCGCGCACCGGATCGTCCATTCAAAGTGAATGGACGCTGACCAACTTCCGTCGTACAATTGGCCTCAAACGCAGGGATCGGTATTAATCTCCGTGTGCACGTAGGTTGCCGTGAGGTCACTCGCAAAGATGGTGCATGCCTGAATCGCATCGAGGATCGATCAATTAGCCGCTTTGTCGCTTCGTCACAGCGCGTTCCTCGCGTGCTCCACTTTTCATCGGCTCTGTCGAACGAGGAAGTAAACGTTCACGTTTATTATGTTGTACTTCCCCGACGGCGATGGATACCGCCGCTGCAAAATATATTGAACGAAAGGCGACAAAGGCTGGGGAAACAGTCGAAAGCCTCGACGAGATTACGCTACGGAGACCGTAAAAAATAAACAGAAGGTGGATGACAATCCAATAAAGTTGCATAGTAAAATAAAAATTATTCTTAAGAATAGACTGAATCGTTAGTAGAAACTTTAGTTCACTTTAAAGTTACAGCAATTAAGTTACAGAATTATTAATTTAACTATTGTCAGAAATTAATTTTTAACTGTACCATAGCAAAATATATGATTGTCACTGATATTTAAACGAATAGTAAACGTTACTGTATACATTATAAACGTTCGATTTATTCGAAGACGTAAATTTTAATTGCATCTCGAAATTTCAGATTGTCATTTGAAAAATAATAAAACGGAAAATTGATTGTACTATTTATAAACTAGAGATGACAAGGAGTAAAATCAAATCATTTCTTTCCCTTCCTACCTACTGAAAATTATTGGAAATACCTTCAAACCTCGAAATTTGGTAGTTAGTCTAATGCACTCAATTAATGCATTTTGCCATTACCTTTATCGAGTACTGATACATATGCGAAATGATTATTCTGGAAATTGGCAAGTAAATTTCTACTGGGGCTAGTGTTGAACACAACCGACACACCACAAAATTGTTGCTACGTGAGTCCAACGGCCGACAACACGTTCGCCGACTTTGTATGTATTCGGCCGCAATAACCGATGATGCTTGATTTGAGTGCTCATTAGAAATGTATAACTGCTGCCACAAATCCGCGGTTTAAATTTACACCAATTACATCTGTTCATTGTTTAACGGTGCACTAGTTAGGGCCATCGTCGGAGGATATTGTTTTAGGCTGAAATTTTTTTTAAACGGCAGCTTCAATATTCGATCTACAGTTGAGTATACTGAAACTTGGGAGCAGTTGTTTACGGTTCAGGATCAAATATACTTTTTATAGCACTTTTACTTTCTTTTTATTCGACTCTTTGAACGTTTTTACATTATCCACAACTTTCAAAATACTTATGTTAAGTTTGTGGAATAGAAAGAGTAGAAATATTAACAAAGTGTTTTTCTCCTAAACAATATTATTGTATAAAGTTAAACTCTGGTATCCTGTTTGACTACCGAGTAGCTTCCTAAAACCTCTGCCATTAGATAAACTTGGTTAAGCGTTTAAAAGTTGCAGGCAGAACAAATAGGGGTGAGATTGGCCCGTGCGTCGAATCGCGCAAGGAAAAAGGAAAAGAAAAATTTATCGAGACAGTAAATTCGTTAAGAGCGATCTAGATTCTGAACTATCAGAAATTCTTGGTGACTGGTGCATGGTGCAAAAGTGGGACGCCAGGCCAAGTGGGTCAGTCGCATTAAAAACAAAGCCACCGCCACCATTCGAAGAGAATCAAGGAAAGTATCTCCCCCGCGCGGAAATATATTGTCGGAAAACGCTTGCGGCCCCTATTGTTTTTAAGTAGGTAATGTATCGATTCCAGCTCGCCGTCGTATTTGTCGAATTAAAAGTTTAGTTTAAGACGCACTAAACAGAGCGGAAAGAACGGACTGCCCTCCAGTGAATCGTGTCGCGCATTCGAACAATATTTGCGCGTTCCCCGTTAGGCTATTTGGCCGAGCTGACTGGTCATTTTCATATGCAACCCTTTCCACTCGGATGTCTGATGAAACATCACTGTCTAGGAAACTTAGCGATTGTACAAAATAAACTTACGCGAACAGAAATTTTTTCAAAAGTGCATGTTCCCTCAGAAATGTTTCGCTATTCCCATTTTTCTCTCCTTACCAATTTCATACTAACTACCATTTCATACCATTCATACTAACCACCAGAAAGAACCGAAAGAAGTGTTTAGCGTAACAAGAATGAAAGCTTATATTCCTTGATAAATTTTCCATTTTCCTTTGGTCCCTTTTTTAGCAACTTCACGCGTGGAGTGCAATTCATCTCACGATACTTTTCAATTACTACTGAAAAGAACTGAACGACGTGTTTACGATGAAAAAAATAGCAGCTGCTTTATACGATTCAGATTCTTTAAGACCATCATAAACTTAGTCTCAATTCAATTTCAAATCTGATGTTCTCCCAAGTAATAAGGTGCCCTGTGGCTATAAGTTTTAATATCTACAGTGAAGAGGTCCTACTACAGCACGTTTTTATGGAAACTATTAACTGCTTCCCATGCAAGAAACGCCAGATACCAATTTTACTTGGCGATTTTTCCTTAATATTTCTACCTTACCAGATGTCCAATAAATCTCATAATGTATTACCATCTTAGTCGGCAATTTTTCCGTGAAACAAAACAACTCGCGATTTATCGGGTCTTTCCAAACAATACTAATCGAGACTTCTGATGACAGTTGGAGGAATCGATTAAAGAATATTCGAGAAATCTACAGCATAATTAAACGAAACAAATTTTAGTACAGCGGCGAGATGACCTGAAAAATAATGTTTCCGAATTTAATTAACATTTCGAAGTATCCAAAAATACACAAACGAGTAAAGCGTGTAATTATTTCACTTCGTGACGACTGTAAAATATAAATTTAATCGTTTCACGTTACGCCTCCCAGATGATTTTTAAGCTCTGAAATTAATTAAACTAATGTTGAGCATACATGGCCATCAATTATGGCAGGGTGTCATTAGGGTCACGAGGTGAAGCTCCTCTTACTGTCTGCCGCATGACATAAAGTAATTTCCTCGAAAACAGGATATACTAGAGTGTCAACGAGAAATGAACGGCATTTTTCTGGAAAATGCGACACGATTTGCAGTGGATCCTCGTTCCGGTGAAACGCCCGGCACATAAACTTCTGCCGGCATCTACATGGCACACGTGCACGCGTTAAACTTACCGTTTGCGGTTTTATAAATATACTACTTCAATAATTTTGTCACGCGAAGCTTCCGCGTAACGGCGCATCTCGGTCGGAAAATGGCTGAGAAAAGGAATACGTGAGAAACTAAACGAACGTTGCGAAGATAACGGTTATCAAATGTAACGTGAAAACTTGCTAGAATTATACGAAAATGGAAATTGATAAATGATGAAGAATATCTCATCTTACGTTGTATTAAAGATAAAGAAAATATGGAAATTTCTTATCATAATTAACCTCACATTTTTAATAGATCCTGTACTGAGCTTTAGTTTCTGTTGTAATACTACCCCGTTTCTTGTTGAAATGATCGAGTTATGACGAGCTTAACAAGTCTTAAAGAATCGGTAATATAGAGCACTGGACAGATAGATAGGACAGATCGCTTTGTAGGTAATATGCATAGAACACTCTATCAGTAAATCCTTTGATCAGTTAGAGTTCTGTATCATCGATAGAATGCTCTACATTACCGGAACCGAGTGTAGGACCCCTAAACAAGTAATTCTCCAATGCAACCCGTTACGAGCATCGTGATTGCCATAACTAGCATCCTCTACCACGTATAATTCGTCGAGCTCATCGAAATAATTACAATAGATCAAGGAGGCCCAGAAATTTATCGTCCTTAACAAAAAATGGAAAAATAAATCACGTCGCGATAACTCAGTTATTTTTTTTTTTTTTTGTAACGAAGTCATCTAAAGTCGTTTGTTTAGGCCTGTTCCGTCCAGCAAGTACTTGTCAATAGCAAGACCTCGCATCAATGATACTTCGTCTTGCCTTTGAACTTCCATCAAAATCATTATATCATTTTGTACGCACTGAAAAAAATCTATCAAATACTACCGCGTAATACTGAAACAACGTTAAACGGTACAGCGTTAAGCGGGGTCTTACTGTATAACATACGATATTTTCATTGTCTAAATCCGATTTGGGCTGAAATAATGGTTTAACTCGCGTAGCACACCGAGCTCAGCAATTCCAATTCTCGAATCGGTATTTTCGCTTAAAGCGTCCCCAATTTATGAGTAAAATGAAAATAAAATTGTCATCGCTCGGATGGCGCAATGTGACCAAATTTCGATCGTATTTTCGTTGGATTCAATGTTTAACGTGCATAGACCCGAGCGTACGTGTCGCACGTGCTGACATATGTGGACCGTTTGCGGTCCCAGAATCTGCTACAGTGGTAACTTCGGCTGATAAATTGGCGTTGAAAATCTGTTCGGAATATCACTTATGAAAACTGCCACTTAAGAGTTTCAGCAGTTGGAGAAATCGTTACGATAGCTATAATTTCCGTTGCGAGCAAAATTATGCGAGTGCATTAGGTTCTAATATATAACATATTCGTTCTGAATTGAATTTCAACTGTCTTGATTTGCAACGTCAGAATGTATAACGTATCCTTTCTCCGTGATACCTAAATGCGAGTGTTCCTATCGAATCTAAAATCATTTTTCATCTGTCTCGTCACAACCTTGATTTAGGATCTAATAAATTCTGACGACGCGGACTAATTGATCGCAAAAGGTCCTGATTAATTCCCATTCATCCAAATGTCACGTGCCGGTGATCTTTCATCGTGGCAACGCAATTTGGCAAAGAAATGGATATTTACCGTCGCAATGTTTCTTGTGTATCTGGAACGCTCCTGGAATTATGTGAGCCCCGACGCGATTTTCATAAATTCTGTTCGCGTTAATTACGATCTTGGCACTGGGAACGAAGCCTCTTTTCCTGCGATTCGTCCATATTTTATCCTTCTAACATTTTTCTCTCTCAACAGTAATTCTAAGCTTTGTCTGGGTCTTTGGAGAAATAAATATTGTAGTTTCGATCATTCTCGGCATTGAAAAATTATACGCAATGAATACGAGGAGTGGAAGGGGAGGGTAAGTATAAAAGAAAATTGTTGAGAAACAAGCTGAATAAATATTGGAATAGGATACTTTATGCGTATTGCTCGATAAATTATTAAAATCAAACAGAATAAATTCATTTGAATTATTTTTTGCGCTACCATAGAGATTCTACATTTTTCAAATATTCCAGGTGCTTTCATTTGTTTTTACATTTTTGTGAAAAATGTCTGTAGTGTTCCAATGGCGATGTTGAGTATCGAACGATAAACAAATGGTTCCATCTAGCCTCGAAATGAAAAATTCATCGAATCTACCACTTGGCTTAGTTGACATCGAGGGATCTCAACTTTGTATGAAGCAACTACTTAATACATTTATTTATTTGTAATTGAATAAGAATAAGGGAGGATATGTATGGATATAGTTCAACGAAGCTATGCGCGACGTCATTTGTTGATACCGTTAATTAGTGACCTGAGCGCTCGGATTAAACGACGCCGACGTTGGCTATGCTTTTATTCCCCCGTCCGATGCTTGACCATGCTAACTCCGCATCTAAAGCGCAACGCCAGATTTGTTAATTAGGCCATGTGCAACGATGGTAATTACCACGAGAGAAAAGGAATTAATGAACCGCGGCGTTTATTGATTTTAGGAAGTTTGCCGCCAAGAATATATTGGATCCTGATGTGATAACGATCCATTGGTTTAGTATAGTACAATATTCGAACAATATATCGAATTATAAATCATTCTTGGAACCACGTTATTCAAAGGTACATTTAAGTTAACGAAAAAAAAGAATATACAAACCTGATACAATTGTTAAGCAATATCAGTGGTTAATACTGTAAATGAGCAGAAGGTAAATCGTGTGAGTAAGAAATTCATTATAGTTATAGTTTTGTACGTAGAAGGATAAACGTTTAAAAATTTATTAGGGCGATTCTTACGTTACGTGCACACACAATGCATGGGGTGCGAAAATGCAATCACTAGCATTTTTCGGATGAAAATGCTCGCCGATGAGACTGTTGCCGGTCGTTTTCCGGCCAGAACAAATGACCCTAAACACATTAAGCTTGTTTCACCTGTTCCGACGCGACAATTCAATCGCTGCTAATCGAATTTTCGTTCGTTTCCTATGATTCATCGGTGACAGTCATATCTAGTAATCGACGTTCCATGCACGACTACCCTAAAACATTAACTATTTCTATTTCTACCATTAAAATTGTCAGAATATTAATCATTGTATTATTCGAACGTGCCACGGTGATTAACCAAAGTAATAACAACTTCAATATAAATAATATTTATATCTATATTTATATTAATGTTATGTTTAATATTAAAATGCATTCATAAAAATATTAAAAATACCTCTGATAGTAACGCAGTTTTCCTTTGTGATTTACATATTGATATTAAATATTTTCAAATATGTTTATCAGATAGCAATGCTCTACCGACTAGAGGCAATCAGAAACTGAAACAGAAATTTCCTCAAATTTTACTTTTCCGAAGGAATACTAATGATCAAGGCCACCAACAAGTGCACCATTCCGCCGCTATAAGAACCAATCCGCATAAATCCAATACTTTTCCTCCCTAGCCTAACGCCGGCCCACATCAATTGCACGCCCCAAATGATAAGCTTCGAGAATGATAAATTTCGTCAAAGTTTGCACGGTCCAGGAAACAATCGCGCGCAAGTGTGCATCTACCGGGCGAGGATTTTATTTCGCACGACCGAATTTCTGGAATGGTTCGGAGTCATGTCAGTGACTTGATATTAGGTCACCGTCAGAGACACTCCTCGGCACGGGACGGGTCGTGTGCAGCCGCATATAAAGCAGAGATTCGATTAATATGGCATAAATATCATTTGAAACAGTGGGCGTCGTGGGGGGGGGGGGGGGGGATGCTGGGATTCAGGGTTAGAAGGATGCGGAGCTTTAATGCATGACAAAATGAGTTTACATTCACAACGAGGAGGAGAAGGAGCGGGGGGGGGGGGCGTTTGGCGGCACAGTAGGGCAGACAGACGCGGAGGAGAGGAGTACACGAGTGTTGGAGGTTCGACTGCATAGGAAACTTGGAAACGAGCCAAAGGCAATATGCATTAGCCATCGCGTATTTCGAAATTCAAGCCAAAGCAGATTAAATCCTATTCCTGGACCCCCAAGCTTCGTTCGGTCCGTGTTGGGGCCTCGTTCACCCCCCACCCGCCCCGCTTCGATTCTTCCTTTAGCCACTGTCCTGTTTGCGGGCACATAATGAACACCGGCCCCTGTGGTATGTCAACGTCTGAACTTTTATAGCGTTTCGATTACCGTGCTAATCGATATGCGGTCACCCAAATCTGTCGGGGAGGCTAGGTTTCGTTGTACTTTGGCCACTGTAGGTTTAACGTTACACAGCATCCTCGTGTTCACGCGTCGCGTGGTCAACGAAAATTCAATTCTCTTTCTTCCTCGGATGCTAAAATTGGAACCGTGCACGTTACAATCTAGCTACAAACGCCGATAGAGGGATTGCATTTATTCGTGGGCGGATTTCGATGATAGACGTTCGTTTACACGATCGACAGGTGAAAGTAGAAGCTTTAGTGTTCGGAAAAGAAACACTCGGTTTTGTATTCCTGAAGCATTATCAACGATGAAATAGCTAGCTGAAGATATATTTACATTTATGCATGTACGACAAACGTAAATATACATAAATGCTAGTATAAAGTAATAGTATAAAATAATAGTATAAAATAATTAATACACGTACCTTTTTGAAGAAACAGTTCAACAGTAGCCAGACTCAAGCTGAGTAAAACTAGGGACACGTAACAATTTAATGTTGTACATCTCTTTTAACGATCATTTAGAAAATGTAAGGGACGAATAGCGAAACGATGAGGCTATATTTTGAAGTATGTTGGAACGGAAGTATACGGCTGACACATGCGGTATAGTATAGAGGGACATGTCAGTTTAATGCAGCAAATATTCATAGTAAATGTGTCAAACGCAGTAATGGTTCACAATTGCCTTCGTATGCACACTTTTAAAACAGGTCACTACTGATTTAGTTGTGTAATTCGCCGTGTGACACACGAGAGAAAATCCTGATCGCCCCATTGTGTTCGGAAAGGGCACTGCCGCGGATTGACGTATGCATTGATATAATAATTTCAGGTAAAAAAGAATTGTCGACGAGGAAAAGATAACACGTGTCTCTTTAGATTTGTAATTATTTAATTATATTTTTATTCTACGATTGGAGCCATTTTCAGACTAAATAATCATCGAAATAAATATTAATGTTAAAATAAATTAAGTGAAACGCGTAGTAATGAGACAAAAATTAGGATGAATAATACAAGAAAAATGTAAACAGTCTTACCCACAGACTGGAGGTGACAAGCGATTGGTACTTGGTCACAATCCATCTTGCTGGCCAATTCGCAAGTTATTTGACGGGGATTAATTTGGATTAAAGCATTCAGGCCATCCTAATCGAAGTCGGATGGTCGTCCGCAGCGCTTAATGTCACTCATACATGAATTGTCCTGCTTGGAACGTGGAAACCACTTCGAGCTGCTCATTCTGCCCCAAACTCCTTCATAGACGGTTCCTAAGGGTTAGGCGACCTCTGCATGTTTAGAATCATGATTTAATTCATGAAAAAGGAATTATCGTCTACATGCACTTTTATCATTTATCATTCTCGACAATTCTCAGTTATGATAATACGTGATACTCGGTAATTACTTTATAAATGGTCTTACCATAAATCCTTACCATGGTCCTGCCATTAGTTTTGGCTGGGAAATTAAAAATGAATTTGACACAGAAATTTTCCTAAATCTAAGTAATGATTAGACGTGTTCTATCTATTTTATCATACTTCACAATCTTATTTTTCAAGTCTATGAACATTCATATTATTCTTTACAGGATTCCATTCTAAGAGAAAGTAGCACAACCTTGAGAATTCATTAAACAAGGGTGTTCTCTTCAGCAGTTTTGATTTAAAAAAGAAACGAATGCTACCAAATGCAACGCAATGCATATCCAAAGTGCTGTACTGTTATTCAGAAAATCTCTATTAGAACCGATCCTAAGCTCGTAGCGCAATTTATGGCGGTACCGGACATTGTTTCTCTCAGATATTCGGTTCCAGATTCCCGAGTTTACCGAAACGTTCCCCTTAATCAAACGGGCCGCTACACGTGTCCAAATGTAAATAGCATTTAGTCACACGACGACGCTAATATCTAGGAGCACTTCAATTACCGTTTTCGTCGGAATGCGGCTAACCGAATCCAAAGGAAAGGGGGCCAGGCCGTTACGGCCGCGGCTTATTGAGGTCTAAATCAGTTTGGTCGGGCATAGCTGCATGACTTTCCAGTAATTAGGTATTGAGAGATCGTTTCCAGGACGTCGGACAATATATCGGTAATTGGTGGCGGAAGGTGTGATTCAGTAGTATGCAATTCCGAATGCTAGCAGCCTCTATCCATCGGTTTCCCATCCCCCTGTCCCTTTCCATTCGACGAAGATTAAGTGGTTTTCAGGCCTCCGGGCGCGAACAGTGCCAGAGATATCGTAGATACAATCGAGCAGGTGGAATTCATTCCGCGCATCGTGAATGCGATAGATATATGTGACCCGAGGATAAATTATTGCAAGCGGTTTATCCAAGAAAGACAAGCCCACGTGCGACATGCTTTACGGATTTTACCTTCCAGTGGTCGCCTGGTGTAAAACTATATTTCTTTAACAATGAAAGATTTATATTAAATTCAGTTGCTTATATTGAGTCCCAAGTAGAGTTAGTGCACTTAAATAGAGCAAGAATGTCTCGTGAGGAAATAAAACATTTTATATTTAATATAACCGGAATGTATTTACACCCTATTGGAAATCCCTTTATATTTCCAGGAATAATATCAAACGTTTTCGTCATTGTCCAATCAATCTTCGGGTCTACGAAAAACATATTATAGATTACAAATACTAAATTTAGCATAACATGTATCCACATATATTTGGTCGTTACTTGGTCGTTAGCGAGTTAATAGTACTTCTTGAGCCATGAACGAGTTGAAATTGAAAAGTGGATGGAGTTGGTTGTTATGAGATAGATACGGGATAGGAAATGACAGTGGCTTGGGTTATTTAAGCAGATACCAAAAACGTATTGTTTTCGGCTGATGGACAATAGTGATTCCGCAGTACGTCGGAAAATGCGGTCGCCAGTGCGCAATTTCAGATCTGACCGCGTACAGTGCTGCATCACAAGAGTTATACATCAATGACTGGGAGGGGACACCGAATATTTGAAGTTGTAATCGAAATTAGTTCGTATGGAAATAATCCATAGAAACCGGAAGTGAAACAGGTGCTTGTAGACGTTAACGAATGTAAAATTGCTGAACCATAAGTATTTCTGAAGCATACTCGACTAAGCTGTAGAACAATCGTCCATCCAGATAACTTTCCCATTTCTTCCTCTGAACAAAATGATTCTCTGTCTTCTTGACATTCGGTGTGGCCGCAATGAGATATTCAAGAGGGCGAAAGGTTTTCGCGACAACGGTGTTTAATGGCAAGACACAAGTGGAAAGTAGTTTGGCTGAAGGTACGAAACGATTTTTCACTTCGAACGACAGGAAAATCTCGGCTGATACGATGAGTTCGTGAACATTTTCGAGAACCGTCTACCAGCAGTGGCTTTGCCAAATGTCGTGTAATAATGGAGTTATATTTGCAGCGCCGGTTGCATGGTAGAGTTTCGGATAGACAATGGTGTCCCGGTTCGAGTAGCCACTTAATTCGCAATGATGTTTTCCCAACCGTCCGAAATCCTCCGCGAGGAACGACGGATCCGCGCGTTCCTTAAACACTTGAAATGGAATTTTTAAGTGACGATTCTTTCTATATTCATGTCCATTCGTACTAGTTGAAAACGTAGGTTCAGTGCTTTCAAAGGGATGTATAGTTAATTAATTCTGCAGTTTTCTTTTCATTTGAATAATTTGAATCTCTAGCTTTAGGAAATTTGTCATGTTTTTACAATTTTTTAATGTTTTTTCGATACGAACTCGTTTCAGATAATAACATGGTCGATTCTTCTGTATAACTATTCCTGTATAGTATTCAAAATGTAATTGTTTGTGTGATTATAGGTTACAAGAAATTCTAATAATAAGCAAGATTCCGTCAGAAACTTTTCAAAAAATGGATGGATAAATTTTGACTTCGTCACTGTGAAATGTTTCATTGTGCGATTAGGACCCCAATTAAAATTCAAATAGAGACTTTAAGATTAGTCACAACGTTATCATCGATCCTAAAGTCTCGATTACAAAAGTACAAGCGAAAAGTGGTCCACGTATCCCTGTTCCCCTTTATTCCCCGAAACCGATTCGTAGGAACGGTACGGGTGGAAGGACACATGAAATCTGCTTCTTCCTCGGATTTCGTGCAAATTACACATCCATCGGGTCGCTCGTTTCCACTCGAATATTGCTCCGTTTACGTGGTTGGCTCGTTTTGGCGATCACAAAACTCGGAACGATGCCGTGACACAGAAGGAGCCAATTGCAACCCCGGAGGATCGCCGCTCCTGTCCCCCTTCCTTTTTCCATCCGTACCTACAACCCCAATCACGGATTCACCTCTCTTCCCTTTCGATTTTCCCAGCATGTGCGCCATCGACGGGACCGTCGAGTGCCGTGGAAAGGGTTTGAAGGCTCACGAACCGAAACTATTTACCTGGGCGGACTTGACTGGCACAAATACGAACGATCGCGCACATCCACGTGTATGTATGACGAGCCACGGCTGTCGATCGTCGAAATCGCGATAGGACGCTGGAACGAACAGACGGGACGATATTTATGGAACCATGTTTTTTTTTTAAGAAGCGAACGGGAGCGTGCTGAACTTGCGTCCAAGTTTATTGGAGCGTCCTCGTCGAATGGAATTACCGCAAATTGTTAATGCCCTCGAGTGTGCGCGGATCTCATTTACGGTTCAATGTTGTGGAGCACGCTGGAAACGAAACGAAGGCCGATGATGAATGAGAAATTCCTTTTTTGTTTTGGTATTAATTATAGTATTAATTGGGAAGAAATATATTTTTTGCCTAGTGACGTCATCGAACTTCAATTCTAATGTATTGAGGGTTTGGAGCTGAACGACGATATTTGGAGAGATTTCAGTTAGCATGAATTAAGGGTTGAACATTGCAATTTTTTGAAGTAGTTAATATTTCACAGAGGAAGAAATAAGATTTGTCTAGGTATAGAGGGTACGAATACTTATGGGATTGACTAAATATTTTTTAATGAAGAAAATATTAAACAAAACCCCGTTCATTCATATCTTTTTATCACCCAATTTCGATCCACTTTCTTTATTTTTAATTCGCATATTTTCCCCTGTAGTTAAACTTAACCCTTTGATATTCCTCAAATCACTTCCTTTTCCAATTCACCCAACCCTGGCGTGCCTGGCGTCCCTTCTCTGCGTCTAAATTACCCTAATCGCTCAAATTGGGGAATCCCCTCGACGAAATTGACGCGAGCGACTTAATTGCTTGGCATCCGCTACAAAGTCGCGGATTAATGCTCGCGTCTACTTAGAAATCGTTTCAGAAGCCAAACGCTGCGAGTAACAGGCTCAACATTTAAACGTAAATCGATACTAATTCATCGCTCGGTCATGGCGCATAAATACCGCCGTTACATGGGCCGCATACACATTATCATCCTTGGTAGCACAGAAGCCCCGATGGGAATTTAATTTTCGTTGTCAAAGGGGACGCTGCTTATGCGAATTTAGCATGCGGCGAAAAGAAACGTGCAAGCACAGAGTGCACTGTGGCGTGAAGGGGGGTTAGGAGGGCGCGGGTGGTTTGAGAGCAAAGGGAGAGGGCGGCGGTCGTGTTGGTGGGTGTGGCAGGGCAGCAGGGTGAGTACGAGGTGGTACAGAGGGTGGATTCAAAAAGAATGAAATAACGGATTGGGTTGCGGCCAACTGGCCGGGTTCCAACCAATCCTTAGTCGCCTGGATGTGGGAGTATATTATGTATACCATTCAACCCACCTATATCCGTGCCCCGTGGAATCGTCCTGATGCATCCCCATTCAAAATCATATTTCCATGTGAGCTGCTCTTAGGCGGACTGAGACAGAAACAATAATTGAGAATGAACGATTCCCGCCAAGTAATTCCGGAGTTCCCCGTTTCGCATTCATTAACGATACTCCAGCGATTCGACGGGTCGTCCGGCGCTGCCGTGCGAATTTTCCGTTCGAATTGCTCGTAATTATGAATATAAATATAGACGGAAAGGCGGGGAGGTGCTGACGCTTTTCAGGGGAGAGAGATGGTAAGCGGTGAAACCGTTGGAGGAAATCAGGACGACGCTTCCGCGAGACGCTGTTCCCGTTTCGAGACGAAATAAACCCCTAAACGTCCACCGGCGGAAAATTTACTCGCTTTGGAAGGATTCTGATTCATTTTCTTTCCGGATCATGTTTGACTATGCACTGAATACTTGAGCAACTTGATTTATAGACACAGCGCTCCTGGACGAGGTCTCGTTCTCTGGCTACGTGTCCTCGGTGACACAGTTGCGGATGACTCCCTCTTCTCGAAACTAGCGATCCTGGCAATAAGAATGAAACGATTTTATCGCGAAGGACATTAGACGGTTTTGAAATCTTGTTACATCTTGGATGAGCTCTGACGAGTTCGACGTCTGAGGTCATCCAAAGTCTTCTGTAAAGATACTGATGAATGTATAGTATAAATGAAAGGCAAATAATTGTAATTGAATATTCACAGTCGATATAAGTAAAAGTATAGACAGAATTTGAAATTAGAAATTCACCTACTAACGTAAGGAGGCTGATGAATGTTTAATATAAATGAAAGACTAATAATTGTAATTGAATATTTACACTTGGTATGAATAGAAGTATTCATTTGGACTCATATTGTTTTGTATTCACCTTCATTATTATATCACATAAATTATAAAATTCTTGCTAACACACACTTGAAGACTCAGTCAATGTAAAATACCTAATTCTCTCGCCCACTTTTGGTGTACAGTAGTTACACTCACGCCTCTAACGAACGTCCATCGATAGATCAACGTCATTGTTTACATTGTAGCTCAACCTATTCGTTTTCATCGGTTAATTGTACAATAACAAGTCACTGTATGTAAATGATAGAATAGCATCGTGACAAGCTCGCGTAGAATTCGACTCCGAATTCGATTTGCCATTGTTAGTAGATTGCAACGAAACAAAGCGCCGGGATTGTCAAGTAACTGGAGTAGAACTACAAAGGAGCACGATGGAATTTTCTATAATTAACTCGCGATGACGAGGCTGTGTTGGTGTACCGTACGCAAGAGTAATTTGTTACTCGATAACAGATACTTGACAATACATCATTCAATGTTATCTGACGGAAATTGATGGCACTTGCACACCAGCGATACACTGTGACACGTTAACAAATGTCAAATTTAATGGAAATTATAACAGTGGTCATTGAAGAAGTAAAACGGTGTCACGTTTAGGGCTGTGAAATTTCTATGACTAGCACTGTCTATAAAGAATGAAATAATAAGTTTACTAGTTCTACAGATTTGTTGCAAGTGTTTTATAAAATTTTATTAATAACAAGAATGGCTTGACTTCAGTTTAGAAAAGTTATTTCCAAACAGGAGAACAGACTTTTATAAATGTAATATTCTCATGTTGAAACAATTTGCATGAAACGTTACTAAATCCTAAAAAGCATGGTTTTACTAATTCCCTTCGCGTTTATGTGAATATTTAAACCAAATCGATGGTATCGCCAATACGCAACTTAATATCCCAACGATGACATATTCCCTTCAAATAAGTTCCGTGATCAAGGGTTTAATGATTCAGAACTAACCGAGTTGCCCTTCGATGGCTTTGTCCATCATATATGAACACATATATGATGGACATTAATGAACTAGCTCTCCATTTGTTGGGCTTTACAGTTAAAAATTCACCAGCACGACCGTCTCTATTTGGAAGTTGTACATTTTAATTGCGAAGGACATACGTTTGATTTGTCACCAGTATTCATTTATTATAAAAAAAAAAGAAGTATATCTTAAAAAATTCTCGAAAAAATCGATACGTTTACGTAGCGAGTAAACCTCGATATCCACCTCTAATATTCATTGGGTACCCTCGAGTTGCCTAAGCTACGTGAATCGCGGCGTTCATTCTCTTACCTTTAGCTCTCGATTGGGGTCTAGTGAGACCTCAAACGTCGTTTAAAAATCAATCGAAACGCGTTTAACATTAACGATTGTTCGTTACAGCGCGGATGAGGGGTTCGACGGCACTTATCCAACGAACGTCGTCGTCAAGGACAATGGAACCTGCTTGTACGTACCGCCCGGTATATTCAAGAGCACTTGCAAGATAGACATTACTTGGTTCCCCTTTGACGATCAACGCTGTGAAATGAAATTCGGCTCCTGGACGTACGACGGCTTCCAGGTATTTACAACTAAGATGTTCGTTCCCTTTAAAGTCCAAATTTTTCTTAACGAATGATTGATCTTAATGTTAGAAGAAAAAGAGCTACCTGTTTACATTAAAAATTTCTGTTTCTGATTCTTCAATCACTCTTATTTTGTTTTCTATTGAGTTGTTCAGAAAGATTGTGCCAATTTTTAAAAAAAATTCAAAGGCACGTTTGAATGTTGGTATATATTTATTAAATTTCATAGGTACCAGGCAACCCATTTTTTAGCGATATAATAGTAACAATATAAAAGAAGCAATACAATAGTTTAGTAATTGAACTCTAACACAGTTTAACACAAATGTTAACTATGCCGTGCACTGTACTCCTCGAAATACACGCTTTAAGAAGGCACTAAGCACCAATCTGTGCTTCGTATGTTTAACAAAGTCGAACAATTGCTGGCAATCGATTTCTAAAAAGTAAAATGAACTTGTACTTCACCTGTACCTCATCGTATCGATCGAGGAAGAAACGAGCTTCCCGTAACTCGGTACTTATATAAGACACCGCGAATACCTGACCTATCTTCATTCGTCGCCCCGTGAACATTTTGAATAATTAAAATTGAGGATGCGAATTATACGATGCGACGGAATCTGAGACTGCTCGAGGGTTCATTAAGGAGGACAATAAGCAAGACGAAGTAGCAGCGGGGGAAGATAGCGATGAGGGAAGAGGAGTGGAACAGAGAAAGTGAAATACAAGATGGTTTCCCCGGGTTGCATTCGATTTGCTGAATAACGAACAAGATGCAAAGTAGTCTTCCTTTTCGATCACTTTCTCTTGCTTTGCTTCGTTTTATGTTCCGCAAATGAGTCGACCTCTGTAGGATTTTACTTCGTATAAGATTCGGATTGAAATAGAGAGAAGAATACACTACAAAGTAGCACGTGTTAAATAACGCGCTCAAAATTTAATAATGCACGGAATTTTCTGGACAGGTAGACTTTTAGCTGTGAGGGAAAAAAGCCGAAATAATTTTGAATGAATTTTTCAATCTGAATGTTGAGAATCCATGACAGAGCATTTTTATTTTATGGCGAATAATTCAGCTCGTTGCACGTCGATTATTTACGTCCCAGTTAGTAGACGCTTCAAAAGTTTGTAGCTCTATCTGGTGATAAGCAAATTTTTTTATCTAGATACTATATTTTAAACGACGAATAAAAGGGAAACAATTCTCAACCTATTAGTTCGATAATAAAGATTGCTATCTTAATTGTAAAATTAAATCAAATTTGACAAACCTCTCGAAAATATCGGTCCATGTTATTGTATATAAATTTTCCAATATACTGGTGTACGTAGATATTTCTAATTTATTTAAAGTACCTCAGAAACTATTCATTCTCCAACCACCGTACCCAAAATATATTTTTCATGTAGAATGACGAGAAGATAGTATCTCCATTTGAAAAAGTGGTTCACCTAAAATGTGTTGTTATACTTACAAAAAGAATATGATACTTGAAATATTTCCCTCATGAAACTAAAAAATAAGGAATACAAGTTCTACAAAGATAAAACAATTTATATCGTCCAAAATATGGAAATTATAATAAAACGAAACCTACAAAATTCCATTTTACATTTTCTACTTGTTTTCCACTTTTCCACCTGTTTGGAATTCCCTCGCGCTTGACTGCGCCTCCGTCCTGAACCACTCTTTACGTCGAGAAAATACATACATAATAAAACAAGAAGTTCCCATCGTCCCTTTTTCATATCTAATGCATCCGGCAGACCTGACACAATCGTACCCTATCGAATTCCGTGTCAACCCTCGCGTGCCGCGTTACAATAACTTTTCGTCTAATCGATTGCATTAAATTTTCAACAGTTGGACCTGCAACTGCAAGACGAGTCCGGCGGTGACATCAGCAGTTTCATCACTAACGGCGAGTGGGATCTGTTAGGTGAGTTTTTACAACCCTTATCGGGGATCGTTTCCCGACGTACAACCGAGTAGTTCGCCTGCCCGTGAAAGCAATTCCGCGCCGATTAGCAATTCTAAAATCCTCGGGCGAGTCCTGGGGCACAAAGGACACGCGATCAATCGTTTCGTAAGTCAACAGCAGCTGCATCTTACTACCGGGCTTTATCTAATTCAGATTTCCGTCGCCAGCTAAACTGGGAAAATAACATATTCGAGTTCAAGAGCGAAAATTAATGGGGAGGACCCTCGCACTCCGACTATAAATCACTCCAATTATTTCGATCGCAGCGAGCCGTCCGTGTTACACTAATGCACGCTTGCTCGACGAATCTAATACCCATTAACGAATGACTTAATTTGTTGGTCAATATCTCGGTTGAATACTTCTATGCCATTCAGAATTTTGAAAGCTTCATTTTTTTAAACAACCATTGCTGGTTTAATATACGCAAACAATCCAGCCCACGTTCAAAAAAAAATTAATAAGACACTTAACGATCTAGGTTTTCAGCGTTATCGAATCATGAATAAGATATATGTAACTGTACAAGTGAAAAGGTGTAAGGTAACTACAACGTGAGACAAATCACATAAGTTAATTTTATTACAAACGGATCGTATTGATTTTCTCAAGTTAAATTTTTCGAAGATCTACGTCATCGTAGTCAATTTATTATATAGGCATACCAAACAATATTTGTTTCTATTTTAGAACTAAAATTATTTCATACAGGCATCCTTGTAGAACACTGTACGTAGATCACTCTGTACCTAAATTCAGCCATACATTGTAATTACCTTGCGAAAACTGATTGCAATATTCTATTTATTTGCACAATTAATTCCACACGCGGGGCCAAGGTCCGAGTCCTAATGATTCATACGCACGTGGGGCAATAATTATGGAAGATACAGTCTGTAAATCATTTCCGAGCAGTCGCGCATTTTTAATCAAAATGAATACGAAAGGAGGAAGTTATTTGTAGCTTGCAGTCGCGGGGAAAGTTTTTCATCTGCATTTCTGGAATGGTTGAAACAGTTGAGCGAGACAACAGTCACTTAATAATGTACCATTAGCGCAGCGCCCCGTTGAATTATTTGCTCTCATACTGCGGGATATCGCGAAATGTTTGCGCTGAATCGACGGCTCCAATGCAAGCGAATTTACATCGTTACTTTTCTGCAAACTGCGGCTGTTCATTATTTTCCACAAATTGTCAACAGACTGGGAGACGTTTAGTTTGCTTTCGGTTAAATGGAAAGTAAATTCGACAATGATGATAAGCGATGGAGAAAGCAGCTCAGGGGCATCCTGATTGTTGTTCGGCAAATACATGTTGTTTATTCAGAAAAAAAAGCATGTCCTATGCTGTGTTATTTATTGGACCATCGTATACGAGCATCGTATGCACCAGGAATTAAAATTCCTTTAAATTTTGCAACGATTCCATTATTTCCTTTATGCTCTTCTAAAACTTAGAAACTGTTCTAAAACTTTTGAGTGGCGGTGTATAACTTTACATTCCATCCCCTTGATGAAATTTCTGTGCAAGGGATGACGCTTTGAATTATTATTCATTTTCATTTACAATTATAATTTCGTTCACGTCAAGATTGAGATAGGAAAGTAGAGAGAAACCAATATTCTTGGCGACTTATTAATAAACATATGTATAGCAGAGCCATCTCGTTGATAAATATTCTTTAGCAAATTGTCATTTTTCGTAAGAGAATTAAAATTTGTAAATAATACTGTTCAACAGGAATGTTCTACGATTCACATATTTATTAATGAATTATCAAGGTTATCGATTCCCCTGCAGTACCATTCTTATCCAGGGAGTAAAGAAAATTATAATTGAATACATATAATAAATCTTGTGAAGAGTTGTAGTAGTTTCGTATATATTTTTGCAACGATATTATTCCAGTCGATATTTTTATTTATTCTAACCCAAGGAATGCGAAGTAAGAAGTATGTTGGAACACGAGGCATAAATGATGCATGAAGTATATTTATTCCCAGGAATGTATGGGCGCGCCGTAGACGGTTTTAGGAAAATTGTAAACTAAAAATGTATCGCTCTGGGGACGCGTAGCTTTTATTTCCGGGGATGTGTACGCGCGGAGTGTTAGTATGTACCTTGGTATATAGAGAGCTTATGAAGCTCTTGGCAGAAATGTATCTTAAGAGACTTCAGCCGCAGGAAAATATGGTTGCAACTGAAGGAACACTTGAAAATAAAGTCGCCGACTCTCTTCCGGTATGTTGCTCGAGATAATTCAAGTGCATGGCGCACTCCGCATAAAATAGTTGAGTCATCGCTATCGGAGCTAATCTTTTATTTCTGTAAGCATTCCCTCCAAGCGAGTGAAATCGACGGCCTCGAACGGCCAGCGCTTCGTCCTCCTTCCGCTTTAGTTGTTTCATCGACTTCTTTGTTCCGTTCATTAAACTTACGTTGCATTTTTCGTTCGCAAGAAATTGAGAAATATAGAAATGTTCATCGCAAACATCTCCCCCTTCGAAATTTATTTTATTTTTTGCTTTAGGGGAGACTTTTTTTAATGAAATAATTAAATGTTGCAGGAGTGCCCGGAAAGAGGAACGAAATTTACTATAATTGCTGCCCAGAACCGTACATAGATATTACGTTCGTGGTCATCATTAGAAGGCGAACTCTTTACTATTTCTTCAACTTGATCGTGCCATGCGTCCTGATTGCTAGTATGGCCGTTCTGGGATTCACCTTGCCGCCAGACTCTGGCGAGAAGCTCTCTTTAGGTAAGTTTAGGTTATCGGGTGAAGCTGTTGGTAGCGAAATCGATACTGACATTGGCATAACATGCAGTACCGTAGAAAATTAAATGTATATTTATAAAGTGCTTCTATTGACATTGCGTGACAATACATTTGTAGTTGTTTCGTCAACAATATGGCCTACTGGCTGCGAGGAATATAGTTTTGAAAAACCCTTCGAATATCAAATATTTTACAATACAAGGTTTCAGATAAAAACAAACTGACTGAAAGTTGACAAAATTTTTATACCAACTCGAAAAACGATTAAGTTAAAAGAGTATCCAAATTAAGATTTAGAAACCCACAAATTTGATAAAAATGACAGCTAAAGTTTCACCCACAAAATACTCCTTTCGTGAATTACGTGTCAGTCGGACAAAAATTAAAAGGTGGTGCTTGTTCGTTAAAGAAAGACACCAAGGAGCGTGTTTGTTAGGAAATCCGGTCGATTACTTGGTTGGTATATTTTATCGAGTGCATGCACGCGATTCAACTATGTAGTTATGAGTTCTTCTTCGGATTCCAATGATTACTCGCTCCTGCCAAGTTCAGATCGCATGGTTGCATAATCCCAATTCCTTGCAGGCTTCGGAGGACGCTACAACATCTCACATGATTAGATTCAGTCAAGTTCTCGTAACGTATCGAATTCACGAGAGATTGTAATCGCGTCGATCTCGATCACGCGCATTCATGTATCAGTAAACATTATCGGAATTTAACGAACAGTTTTCCTCGATCCGAGAATCATCTGTTGGAATCCATAGACAGCTCCGGGTTAAGATACTCCACCAACAAAATTCACATCGAAAATAACTGTACAGAAATACTAAAATCAATGAACATTCAGAAATTATCTTGTACATTGATAAGCACTTTGACAGTCTTCACTTTTTCCCATATTTACAGAGATTTCCTACTTTGTCTAAATTTTAATTTATTATTACATTAATTAAGCTATCTTACAATTACCTTGATTACCACTTGCGTTGTAGAACAAAGGGTTAATAACGTTCCCGTAATTTTGAAATTAAAAAATTAGTATACAACGGGATTCGTACGCTTCAGCGCGCAACGTGATGAGAAATGCCTTCACTGTCATACTTTTAAAAAAATACAATAGAACAGGATTCTTTGAAGTCAGGACAGAAAGCTCGCGAATAATAATATTCTAATTTAATATAAAGAGTAACGAGCAAAAATCGAATAAAACATAAAATTCGCAATTGCTCGTGTTGATTAGAAAACTCATGGACACCTAGTATAATTATTTCGGAAGCTTGAGGGATACCAGCTGCGAACTCAACCAGCTTTTGTGAATTAATCTTGTCTGACTACCAGACAAGTGTATGCGATAATAATTTGGATCAACGTTTTTTGCAGGGGTAACCATTCTATTGTCCCTCACTGTGTTCCTGAATATGGTCGCCGAGACAATGCCAGCGACGTCGGATGCCGTGCCACTATTGGGTAAGTCTGTGAATTTTTAGCACCTTTCTTACAAACATTTCTTTCAACCAAATTGGTCCCAGAATGTGTTTTCAGTTCTGATTTTCCTAATATTTTTCTAAACCTGAGAAAGATGAGGTTTTATAACGCTCTGTGTCTTTTTACTAAATTATAAAGTCTTTGTCATTATCTCCTAATACGCTACACCCTCAACATTTTGGAACAAGTGCAGATGAAATTGTGTAAATTGAAAAGCTGATTTCTTATTCCTTTCTCAATTGTTACATTGTTTTATCTGCCATAGTGCCCTCGGATTCTTTTCAGACAGAAATAAAGTCAGACTCTTTTGAATGGTTGGGGCAAGAGAACAATGGCTGATTACGGAGATGAAGAGATATAGAATGGGGCCGTGATCCTTCGATTAATTCATAATTCAGAGACATCAAATATTACTACATGCTTCGTACAGCGTAAAATTCCCTAGCGGAAAATCCAAGATCGTTCGGAGGTTCCGCCATTCGGAAAATGGCTAAGAATTTGGTCGTCCGTTAATGTACAAGCTGCGGCAATTTTCTGCTCCACTTTACTGTGTCTTCTTGAAATTTAATCATTTACTGAAAGTTTTCACTTTATTTCGTTGCTGAGACGTTAGGAAGTGGAATAGTGTATATTTCATTTTTGGGAATGTCTATTATCCTTCAGTAGATCATGACAGATTAAGAAAAGGTGAAATATGACGTTTTCAAATTTTATCCTTATCACTTGTTCGGATAGCATTTCTCTCATGTCAGTTTCGTTGGTTACACTTGAGCGGGTACCTTAACAGAAACACTGCTGAAGCGAGGAAGGATCAAAACAACCCTTTACTGTAGTTTCATTCTTCGTTCGTGTCACTTCTCCGAATTTCTGCACACAAATACTGGTCAACATTTAATTTCTCGAAGAGTCAGCTACAAAATGAACCATTTTACTTTTGAGAAACATTTAAAATTGATGGCGATATAGCAAAGACAAGCAAGGTTAGAATGTTCTACGGATGGAACTGCTGGCCAAGTCTGCTCGATTTCACAATTTCGTTAGACTTTGGGGTAGAACCTCCGCGATGGAAATAAATAATGCAGCGAAACTTCTATTATCCCCCATCCTTTGTCAATTATCCGAACGCCGCGTCATATTGTTCGAAAAATGTATTTCCTCGAACACAGTTCTCTATTCATCTCTGTTACTGAATAAGTTATGTGGAGAACTTCGTCGATCAAAACCAAAAATCCAGCAACTAAATTCTTTGGTAGATCATATCTCTACTTGATAAATCTATAAAACGTCGTACAGTTTATATATGAAGAATAAACTTTACTTTCTTCACCTCCGCATAATTCTTAGTAAAAGCGATTAAAATTTATTAAATACGTATTCCACTATCCATCAATTTTTATTAACAATTTTGTACCGAGATGCAAAGGTATAGTCGATGCATATTCACTGGAAAAAGTCAGGCTCTATGATAAAATACCGTATGAAATAAATATGAATATCTAGTCTTAGAGTTACGACAGTGATAAAGCTCGAGAACTTCTGCCATATTTCATTATGTCGCTTGCAACTCGATATTCATTTTCACCAGGAAAATTTCGATATTTATTATCATTGAGAAGAGACGAACTGCTCCGTCCCACGCGATTTATTATTATGATACACCATGAGGAAAGACGGAAATCCTTTGGTACACTTATTCCACGAATTTCTTTACACGTTACGAACCTCCGTCGTGTACACGGATCTTGAAGCTGGATGTACTATAGTTGGGCGTGTACAAAGCCTGTTATCAGACTGCAAAATTTATGCATTTATGGCGTACGACAATATGGAAAAAATATATATATATATAATGTATGTGGGGAATATTAATATTATCATTACCGTTATTATTATATTCATATATCTTAGATACATGATACACCTTTTCGTTATGTTTAACATACATTTGTCAAAAGCTTTTTTACCCTAAATGCATAAAATCCACAGTATACTTATTATAACTTAAATATCAAAGATCCTTACCCTTCTTTAGTTCGATGCTTCGACTTACACTATTTTAATAAACCAAACGATTATCCTAATTTTTATTCTTACATAATGCCATTTATACATCAATCTATAATTATAAATTTGAATAATACTCTTCATGGCCCCCTCAGAACATCTGTGGCACTCCCTTTGTACATCACTTCCTCGTTTACCAAGAAAGGCAGCTAACTAGGGGATTATGTAGCTGACGATCACTGATACATACCGTTTATCCGTGACTCCCGATCTCCCATTGCAGTTAGGATTGTTCTCCGACAGTGGAGGTCGCTTGTCAGTGGTAACAGATCGTGCGGGTCAGACGTACGCTCGCATAACAAGCATTCGTTGACGTCTTGAATACGAATAGCCGAAGCAAAACGTTCTGAAATCGTTCAATCGATAATTCAAGTGGTCGCATTCGGGACGTGATTGGTGCCGCATACGAAATACTCCCTTGATATTGAAATATGATTTTTAAACGTATTGCCAAGCCATTATTATTCAGGTGGAGGCTGGGCGCGTTTGATTTTAATCGCCGAGTCTGTCCGAGTTAACCCAGACGGTATTTGTTTACATGGGGGGCGATACAGAAGAGCTCTTCATTGAAGGGAATGCAGTTTTCAGCAGCGTTTCTGATTTCATGGTTCGAGGTCGCGTAGAATGTTGAATATTTCCTAGTCAAACGAACGGAGCTTGAATCTTAAAGCAATATTATCAATTTATCGACGAACGATCTTGTTTTAAAAGATCTATATTACTGGTATTCTAATTTAATTATTTCTAGAAAAAAATGTTAAAGTTGCAATTGGTCCCATTCGTTTTTAGATTATTCACGACTCATTTAGCTTCAATTAATTATTATTAGGTCGGTGCATACGAAATGTCGTTTTTCCAGTGTTTCAATCATCCGGTTCAATAACATCCATTTTAGTCTGCTCCGTCATCAATTGATTGTAATCATATACCAACCTAATACATTAGCTTCAATCACACTCTGAGGGCAAAATAAGAGCAATTAGAAATGTTTTTCGTTTCTAAAGCTGTATAATATTTCTACAGGGACGTATTTCAACTGCATCATGTTCATGGTGGCCAGCAGTGTTGTCAGCACCATCCTTATTTTGAATTACCATCACCGAAACTCTGATACCCACGAAATGTCCGATTGGGTAAGTATTTATTCAATGAATTGATAACGAACAATATAAGAATACTTCATTGCAACGGCAACGTTGGTATTTGTAACTAACTATATTCCGTAGCCCTTCATTCCTCTTTGTACTCATTTTACGTATCCAGTGCAAGTATCTCCCTGCATTATTTTGACCAAAATCAGAGGCCTTACCTCGTCTCCTCCATCTGCACTCTCTGAAGCTACTTCGTGGATGAACTCATCGTATGTGTGGCTTCAATTAGCGTGAGACCATGTGCTTGAAAGTACCCCTCAGGTTTACTTTGGTCGTTAACTCGATTCACCCTTTTCCGAGACACTTGGTTATTCCTTGTACGGATTTTACTATCTATTATATTCCCCGGGCTACGAGATTCGCATAAACGCCACGCATCGTTAATTTTTCTGAGTAAAATAAACGTCAATCATGCTTGCGGCCATTAGGAATAAACTGAAATTATGACGTTCATCATTCCGATGTATATCCTTTTCCTTTTAATTTGATAATAGATAATAAGTTGAAACAACGTGAAATTTTAGAACTAATTCGTTTATTTTTAATATTTAGATATTCACATCCTCCAAGTTAGCCACGTATGTTTCGAAATTCATTATTCAAATAATTAATCACTTATCACTTTATCGATTCAGTCACTTTCATCGACGATAAATATCATTATTCTTACTCTGTATTATCTATCGAATAACAATTTTGAATGGAAAATTCAAAGAACCACCATCGTGAGCAAATATGTTATAATTTAAGTATATGCTGCATAATTGTAAACATGAATTATATAGCCTCATATAGTCCTATATTTATTAAGTTCAATACAACATGAATTTCTACATACACTTAAATAATCATTACTGAATATTGAAATATTTCTGAATATTTTACATGTGAATTAAAATTTGACTCTGCTTTACAGGTGAGAGTGATATTTCTTGACTGGCTGCCTTATGTACTTTGTATGTCACGACCGACTGATAAAGAAGAAAAGGAGACGCAAAAGTCTCAGAAACCGTCTCCAGTCACCGGTAATATAGTGACACGAAAAAGCATCGACACAAGTACTGACGACAATTACTACTATCTAAATAAATGTTCCACCACTATTTCACACAAACAAATAATCTCAGTCGACACCATACACCACCCGGAACGTGCACAGTACACTTTCCATCACTGTACCTGACTTATTTCGAGTCACGTGTATCCATATGAATCTCATTTTTGGAGGCACACTTAACCAGCATACAAAATGTAGAAGTAATTAATTATTTAGAAGTTTAAATGTTGGCAGCAATATTTAATAGCTATCCATCCTTGTTCCAATTTCTTCTTCGTACGAATCCATCCTGTACTTGTATTTGTAGAGACGTACAAATAGTAATATATTTGCGTTTTGATCTCTGACTTAGGTGTTTAATACACAAAAATATGAGAAGAAGAGAATAATGTCATGATTATAAAAAAGTTATTCTATTAATGTTCAAATTACAAGTCGAAACGTATTTCTATCTACCCGTGATACAAATTTAAATGACCAACCTAGATTTTAGTAAAAATTGTAACTTTTATCCTAAACGTCTGAATCACTTGCAAGAATTCCAAAGTAAATGCTAGCATTCCTCCAAGCCTTAAATATTCCAAATATTTGGTGTTAAAGTAAATGTAACAAAGGCTTAATTTGAAAATGTTTTACTAACCCATCGATTTGTTTCGTGTAAACAGGTACTAGCAAGACATACGGCGACCTGGAGCTTCATCAGAGAAGCAGCAAGTCCCTCATAGCGAACGTCCTGGACCTCGAGGACAACGCCTTGGCGTCCCACAATAACCTCCTGAACAATGTGTACAGTACACCTGGCCCCCACCACCACACGATAGGCCATGGGCACAGCCACATACATGCGACACCTCATCATCATCACAGCCACGTTGCGACGCCGCATCATCAACACGCAACGCCATTGGCGCACACCTCTTATCCGGCGCACCAGATCGGTCACACGCCGCATCATCATCAACATCCACCGGAAACGCCTGGTCCACAGGTCGAAACGATACTTCAGAACGCGTGTTTTTGTGCCAGATACGAGCTCATCCTGATCCTGAAAGAGATCAAGGTACATTTCCACTTGCCCTAACGCTCAGAAGTCTCGGGACAAAAGTTCTCGAGTTATTTTACTTAAATAGAGTTCGTTATTTAAAAGAAAAATAACACTCGTACCGCACAAAATTAGAATTTTATTACTTACACGGGTTTAAAATTAATATAACAAATATATTATTTTTTTTTTAATTATGGCGGGATTTAGATACTCATAATAGATATTCAAGAATTAGTGTCACTTTTTATTATATATATTAAAATATGATAGCACATCTAAAAGTGAATATACACGTTTATTTAGTTGGCTGAATTACTTGAAGCTAATCTGTCAGTGAACAGAATCTCATTTGCCTCAGCTCGCTGAAATCCATCAAATTGGTTTCTAGCAGGTGCATGTGTGTATGCATGTCAAAACTTCCATTTAAACGTCACGTATATAGCCGTGGAACAAACATAAGTCAAGTTTGCTGACGATCGTGAAATCAATCCCTGCTGTACGACTGTTTGTGTTGGATTAATAAGCTCGGACCATTTCTCGAGTCAGAACTGATACAGCGAAGTCAAACACTCGAAACCTATCGGCGCTCATAATTATGAGTCCGAATATTCAACGGAAATTGAACGTTCGGGTAAAGTCGGACACAATTACAATCGTTGCGAAACAATTACATGGTCTAAGAACCCTCGATTCCTTCGATATCCCTAGGGCACGGAAATAGTAATTTAGGAATTTGAAATATTTTTATATTGTATAATAGCAGACGAAGTTTAGGAGTTTATGGTATGAAATATAATAGTATTTATGTCTAATACCTGATACAACATGCAATTCGTTAAAAATCTTTAGGAAAATACATAGGACCTTCTGAGAAACAATTATCAGATTGTTTTGACTTTGGTGATGTTCTATGGACGATAATTTCTTTTATCTAGTAGCGGTTCATGTTAATAAATTCGCATTTCTTTAAACAAATTTACTAATTAAACTAATTAAATAATGTATCCAAACGATTGTTGTGCCCTCTTCAATACTAGCCGTTTGCACTCGAATGTCCCTATGAGGGGATATCGTAAATCTAACAAATTTTGTTACGGACACCACTGCAAATATAAATCCTTTACGTTTGCAATGAACTCAACGCTTCAATAAAGCTATAAGAATTTATAATCACCTTTAATAATATAAAAAAAGACACGATTTCAACTATTTTATGTAATCCGAATCCCGTTGGAACATTTCGCAACGAGATGGCGCAGAGCCCGAAGAGTTAGATTCAAGGAAGCCCTGGTAGTCGAAGCTCCTTTCAATCTCTCGCATTCTAAAGACTGTATCTATTCAATTTTCTTTTTTTAGCAATACATCTGAAAACGCGTATTCTCTTTTCTCCAGATAATAACGGATCAGCTGAAGGCGGACGAGTTGGACACGAAGGTGACGAACGACTGGAAGTTCGCGGCGATGGTGATCGACAGAATGTGCCTAATCATTTTTACTCTGTTCACCATCATCGCTACCATCACCGTCCTACTGACGGCGCCGCACATCATCGTCACGTGATTCAAAAAACTCAGGCAGCCGCCGGAGGGTCGGAGGTCGACGAGGATCGTGCACTGGCGCGGCGTTACGGTGCGGATGACGACGAACACGACGACGACCTCGCACGCGACGGACGTCACGGATGCGTCGGAAACGGCGGGCCATCGCGAACGACGCCCAAAACGACGCATCCACTTATGGACGTTCGCCACGGGGTCACGCTTCAAGCTCGTGCGTTGTCACGTTTCGGGAGATCTGCGCCGCGATAGGATGAAAACAATGCGAAGATTATGCTCTTCGTTCTTTACGATACTTAAGAAATATCTCATCATGTAGTTCATTCCACGAGGACGCCTTAGCGAGACACGTTGATAATGCGCCTACATGGGGGGCGTGGAAAGGATACACACACACGTACACTCACATGAAACACCGATACGCGTGGCACGCGGATGATCAGGGTTGGGGATCTTTGCGACTCTTTCGTTCGCTCGAGTTTGGTTTGATTTTGTACTTTTGCTAATGGCTGTCGATGAAATGTCTAGGTGTTGATTAACTGATAATCCAAGGCGTGGATCAGGGAACTGGTTGGTATTTATTATAGATTTACTCCACTGTACAATTCGACAATGACTTCGTATTTATTCCTGAACTGTTTCCAACTTGTCCTGAGTAATTCGAAAGAGAACACTCAAGAAACAATTACATGTATATCTCGCAGTCAAAAGGAATATGTTATGCATGACCAGATACACTTCTATCGAGAGCAATAAAATTAAATTGACTTTGCCTCAAAAATTCATAATATCAGTCTATTATTTCAAATGCACAAAGGTCTATTGGTAAAACAAAATGAGAAATATCCTTTCACAGACTTCTTCCATAATTTCACACATGTATGTTCACCAGACTTATTTTATTCATCTCGCAATGTGCTATATCAGTTTGTTCCTGTTGATCATTCAATTTATTCTGTATTTTTGTACGAATCGTTCCTTCCGCCCAGTTTTCAACCAATAGGATTAATCACGCCACTGATTTTTTTCCACTGACAAAGAATCATTCAATCGCGTAGTGGAAATCAATGTATTTAAAAAAAAAAGAAAATTCCGCCTCCTGAACTCGCGAAAAAAATAATTCCGTTGAAACCCGAAAACCGTTTATCTTTCTAGTTTGTTTCTGCAATAGCTTGCAATCGAGATGCAAATAGAACCGCGTGTACAGGTGCGTCATATACACAAACACACACGCACATACACACACGTACATACGCGCCCAAGCGCAAACTGAACACGAAAACACAGAGCACTGAGGACCGTCGAAGCGTTTGAATTTGTTAAAGGATAAATCGAGTTTTCGGGACGCGGTCCACGGTCGCGAAACGATTTTCCGTTTTGGCCCTGGTGTCCGTCCCAAAAACGAGAGAGCATCTCATAGGAAGGAGAGAGAGGGAGAGATACAAACGAGAGAGCGAATAGCTGAAGAAGGGTACACTGCTCCTTTTATTGTGCTTAAAGAGATAAAAAAAAAAAAACGAGACGAAACCGAAGCAAAACACGATTAAGAGCAAAGCGCACACACATTAAATAATTCCGAAAACCTGAAAATGCAAAAAAAAAAGAAGAAGAAGAAGAAATGAAAAATAAAAACGAGACGAGAGAGAGAGAGACGAGAGAGAGAGAGAGAGAGTGAGAGACAAAAAAAGAGATAAGTAAAATAATACTAAACACAATGAACTGCCAAGATGATTCAAGACAATGCCAGTGAATTTTATTATCCGTATCACTAGTAAGTAAATCGACGACAACTTAAATAAACGGGGGATTTATACTACGATTATAAGGTGGCGTGCGACAGCGCGGCGTTAAACAAAAAAAAAAAAGCAACTACTGTTCTCTGTTAGCTTAAGAGGATATCAACGATATCCGCGGGGCGTTATAGCGAGCCGAATGGTGTAATAAAATTGACGCGGGGAGAACGCATGTTCACGTATACGTACGAAAAGAATAGGATAGCGACGGTGACGATTGATTTAGCGCAGCATCTTTCTTCATTTCTTTCCACGCGTTTCTTTCCCTTCTATCAGCGGACATCGTTTGTCGTTGTCCCTCTGTACACGCTTGTACGAGCCCACATCACGGTACATAAACACACACTCTCTCTTACCGACATACCCACACACAAGGTACAACACAGTTACACGATTCACTCGCAACACTTTTCCGAGATCTAACGTTTCAAGTGAGGCTTCCGAATCTTCCAAGTGAAACTCTCAGCCGAAGAAAAGGGCGCCGTGTCCTTTGTTTATTTTCGAAGGGATCCGAGACTGGCGATTCGAACGAACTCGAGCCTGGTAGTGTATATTTACTTTTTTAAGTCGTGTCGCCTTCGAACGACGCGAGTCTCGACGATCTCTGGATCGATGAAACCCCGGTTAGGAGCTCGTTCGAGGCGCGACTTGCACTTTTTCATCCACGAACGAGCCCCGCAATTTGGGTCGGCACTCGATACGAACTTTCCGCGATTTCGAGCGACCGCCGAAGCTTGGTTCTCGAGTAATCTCTTGCTCTCCGACCGCACGCCACTCGCTCTAAATGGCCAATAACCGTTTGCAATTTGCCTGCAAAAGTGCCCAAGTCGGATTATCCGTCAACGGAACGCGCGGGTGGATCCGATCGATTTTGTCGTACGTCGATGCAAAGTGAACCCCTTTTCTTAGAATGTAAAACGGATTATGCGATAGCGAACACAAACCGGAAGCGTACAGTCTTCAACGAGTTTCGAAATTAAACGAATGGAATGTTCCCCGTTGCGAACAACGACGGGAACTTGTGACCTTTAAATTCGTATTTTTCAGAAACCGCTATTACGAAATGTTGTCCTCTTTGCGTTGAGCTGAGACTGGCGGAGCAGAGATGGGCAACTGGATGGCCCACGAGCCAGAACCCATGGGGTGTTGGCAATCGACGGACACGCGAAGAGAACGACGTCACGGTGGAAGTAACGGGCGGGAAGTGACCGCAGGAAAAGGAAGTCACGTGGGACGGACAGCAGTGCGTAAGTGTACGTTACGTAGTGGTGGGGGTGCTCAATTTAGGTGGACAAATTTTTTTGAGTATGATAAGAATTCTTATCGTTGCTTAAGCAACTGAGCGGGCCCCTTGATTTACGTTTTTATACATTAATTCTATTTGAACTATAAAAATAAAATTTTGGTGTCTATAACTGACATCTGGCGATTCATGTTTGTTTCTTTAAACATCGTATTTGTTAGTTTTGCTGTATATTATACAATCAGTTCCATAAGTATTCGTATCCTCCACGTCTGTTGAGAAAAGTTGTCTAGCTAAAATTATAGGTTCGTATTTCGATGGTGAATTTTTGCTGAGAATAGTGAATGTAGTATAATACCACTGCAAGAATACTTACCTTCCTTTTGATAATTACAGGTAGTCAGATTTGTTGTTTTCTGTCCATCCAGATCGAGCATTTCGACCACTGTGTCGTAGACGTTGGTACACCCCACTCCTGCGGTTACTCCTGCGCCAAGTTTCACTGTGACGTCAAGTGGTCTGTAGCTATTTCGTCGATGCACGTGAGCTGAAACGAGATCGTGCTCGTGACATGTTCGGTTGCCCATCCCTGCGCCAGGGGACATGAACGACGTTCTCTCGGAAAGTGATCACGACGTTTCGCCATCACTGCGGCTGACATAGAAATTCGAAGAACCGTAACTCGAACGGTTATTATTATCAGTGCATCCTCAGACTGCCGATGAAGACAAACACTGCAATGATGTAACTAATGAAACCGTCGATGATTTCATTATTTACACACGAAAGTTTGGGTTAGCGTATAAGTGATAAATAAATTTCCTAATTTTCTTGCCGTCATGCAGCTGAAATTTACGCAAAGATGAAGGTTGTACGAAGTTTACTAAAAAGGACACACTTTTGATAACTGTCGCCCTACCTTTCTCAATTATTATATCCAACAGCTTCAATCCTAATTTTTATATACATTGTCCATCGTACAATGATGTGTTGTAACAACTCTGGAGATCTTTTTTTAATAACTCTGTAGTAATAAAGCTACTTATTATACGTCGATGAAGCCTTGAGAAGCTATAACTATTAAAAGTCATCAGTAAGTATGTAGAAAGCCATCGAATGCTCGTTCCAAAAAATTCAACGATGAGTTATTAAATGTAACGTTGTCGACCTTGGAATCGATCTTCCTCAGTGACGATCGTGTGCTTTAATTGCGATAGAATAAGTAGGAGCGAATAACAATTTCCAAGAAAATGTCAAAATATTCTTTTAATAGAATTCATTAAAAACATTTAGTTTATTATTAAGAATATGAGTAAGAAGATTAGAAAATATGTAGAATATGTACAGAAACTAAATGCTATAGTGTTTACATAGAAAAATTAACTTTGGATGCTGCTATTATCAATAATTCGAAAAAAAGTATATCCCATAGTAATAAAAGAGGTAAAATACATATATAAATTTTAAAGCTGATCACGATGAAAATATCTTCTTTTACTGAGAAAGACCTACAGCGGAATCGAAAACGTTACATTAAATAAATACTCACTGGCTACTCGCATAAATTAATTCACCAGTAAGTAGTCATATTACGGAAGAATTTATCTGCTACCCAGTATAATTAATCTTAGAATAAATCTCCATGGAAGAGCATATATGGCCACCTCGTCATTTCCGAAAATTCTCCATTTTGTTCACATAATCAACCACTAATGGTCAAATAAGTCGTCCAACCTTCTTTCGCAAAATGTAAACAATCTACCCAAACCTTTGATCGGTCCTGTCCGTTGCGCATCGACTATTCGTTTAAAAATTAAGTTTCGGTAACATGAATTGAACAATTGTTGCGCTATACTGTATCACGCAACGACGGTGAATGCGATACGATGGGAATTTCGCTATGCTTGAAGTGTTTCCACGAAGTCGGTTAGATTTAAACGCACTATGTGGATCGTGTCGAATTTCTGTCGGCTAGGAGTTTAGAAGCAGAACAAAAAAAACACACTTTAGTCAATATCGCGAGTGCTCAGTATTTAATATGATATCCCATTTACTATTTAGACTCGTGGCACGACAGAACACGCGTACACACCTGGACGAATAAAATTGGCGAGGGATTGGGGTTACCTTTGCGAGCTGTGAATGTTTCGAGTTTCTAAGATTAGATTCAAAGCTGTACTTCGT
Organism: Hylaeus volcanicus; assembly: GCF_026283585.1. Lineage (NCBI taxonomy): Eukaryota > Metazoa > Arthropoda > Insecta > Hymenoptera > Colletidae > Hylaeus > Hylaeus volcanicus. The sequence goes on along the minus strand of NC_071978.1, from coordinate 6,002,599 downwards.
TAATTTCAATAATCGCGTAATTCGCCAGGCTCCGTCTGGTCTTTGGTTGAGTTTTTATTGGAACAACTCTGTACGGAGGTTTCGAACAAGGTATCGGCGCTTGTTTCAGTCGAGAGTAGCGAAGAATAATTTCGATCACTTTTTACGCTGTCGATTTAATTTTAAAACTGTAGATTGTTAACGAAGGAAAGGAGAAAATTGAGAATACCGAGTCTCACGAGTACTAACCAAACGTTGTTCTTATACTTAATTAAAAACACTACGCTTGATGTTCCATGTTCTTGAAGAAACTTTTTCTTCATCAAACTGGTTTTCCTAAGACTAACTTTTTTCGCGAGGTGGTAGCTTTCGCACATGCCCGAAGAGTATCGAATGAAATTTCGCATAAAACATATACTGTAAAAGATCTGGTGCCTGTGAATATCGTACGAGAGCTCGCTAACTTAATTGATTATTTGTGCAGTGATTTTTCTAAGCCATGAATGATATCGAGTGTCGAATAATCCGTCAACTTTTGTAAGTAATTTAAATTGTGAACCGGGTACAGAATATTTCTTTTGCGCGTTTGTGAAATCGTTAGGGAAATAACTCTATTCGTGAAACTGTTTTAGCTGTAATTTCTGATACAGTGTTGTTCTGATAGCTCTCCATTTTTTGATGCTCAACCAAATTAGCGATTAAAACTGTTTAATTCCGTATAGCCGTGTATACATCTAAGCTCTTACCGTTTCGAGTAGACGTTGAAATCAAAAACCTCCAAAGCATTACGCATTCGAAACGAAACATTTCGACGTCAACGGAGAAAGGCTTAAAGAAGTCCTCGATGAAAAATAATTTCGTCCTTCGACGAAGAGTGAAAACGGAAAACGAAGGCCCGAAAAAAAAAAGTAACGGAATCGGAGAAACGGGGGAAAAAGTCATCGCGAATTCAAAATAAACAAAAAAAAAAGGAAAAGGAGAATATCGAGATCTCGTTAACGGATAGTCTCGCAGGCGGGTTTTTTTTTGAGAATATATTAAGCAAAAGTTAAAAAAAAATAAATATATAATAATATAGCACGTTCTGGCCATTGGCATTGACGCGACAACCAATCATGTTATCTTTTAAATATTATTATAATGGTTAAACAAATAATAATTAATGAAAAAAACGTTGTTAATGATGTTATAGGAACGATTAAAAGAAACGTAGAAATTATAAACTATAAACGGTAATCAATAAACGCTCGATTGGTGGCATAACCATTCTCGATACCTTTAAAAAGGTGATCAGCTAAACTAATTAAACTATTGAATTGAATTTAAATGCTCCTACATAATGGTTCGTGCCGGAAGGTTTCGGTAGTATGCAGTACTACGTAGGGAAAAGACAAAAAGAAAAATGTAAAAAAAAAAGAGAAATAAAAGATAACACACTTATCTCAAGCGAGTGTCATTAGGAAGACAGATTTTTAAAAGACAGCGGCAAAACGTAAACGTATAAAATGACGAAAGTTCGATATGCAATACTGTCGATCAGATTTAATAATCAAATAAAAAAAATATATATAAATAAATAAATGAGAAGAAGCTAGGCGTTCGTAAAACGCATCGTTTCGATGACTTCGTTTCGCAGTAGGATCCTTCGAAGAGCATGCCTGTCATCGCGAAGATTACTATTCAATATTCGCGGTGGCCTTATTGCGAAACGATGAATCTATCCGTGGTCATTTCTTCTTTTCTTTTCCGCGACCACGTTTGCTGTAGTTCAAGTTGGTGGAAAGAGTCGCCTGGCGACCATAAATTGTTGAAACGCGGCCCGCTTGAGCCCGTCGGTGATCGGTTTGATTATTTATTATCACGATACCCACGATAAACTAAACAATCCTAACGTAATTTATATCAATTAAGAAACTCGAATCTTGTCGAAGAAATTCTGCAGACATAAATGGCCCCTAGTTACAGCTTCAATATTACACCAAATAACGAAATATAAACTGAATAGTCAATTTTGATTAATCACCTCGTAAATTGTGCTTGTGTAACCACTATCGCCTCCATTCTCAGTCAACAAACTATAAATTTCATAACATCGTACGAAAAATTACGGTACTATATTTCAAGTAGTAAATTCGATAACAAAATCATTAGTGCACCAAACGAAAATATCCGAAAGAGTGCGAATACGTGGAAAAGAATAAAATAAATGCTGTCCATGCACCACGGAACATAATGTTACCAAAAGTTGCTCACTGATGTGTTCCCTAGCTGTTCGGACGCGATTAAAACGTAACGATGTATTCCAGGAGATGAATTAGAATATCACGGTGCGCATTATTGCTAGCATTGTCTGGTATTCACACCGAATCGATGAAATTGTATAATGGATTAATCAGACCGACTCTCGATTGGCTCATTCGTTGCACGTCGCGACCGAGCGACGACGCTTCCATTTTGATCGAATCCAAACACGTTAATCAACACGCGTAAACGCTAATTGTTAACGGTAAAACAACATCGAGTCTATCGATACTACTTGTTATTTAATTAGTTCTTAACGAGAGCGCTAAAGCGGCGAGGAATTAAGAGACCGCGCATGTTAGTCGACGATGCTGCGATTAGCTCGGGATTTACCAGTGCAATTAGATTTGTTGGTGGAAACGAAAGGAGTAACGATTAGACGAAGTCCGAATTAGATGGATGTTACGGGCGATTAGGCGGGGTGAGAGGGGTACGGAATAAGCCGTTCAATAATTAATAAACTATTATACTCGTTCTTGAAATGAAACGATTACTTGTTGCCACATATCGAAATCAAGTTAAAGAATTCGAAACTCGAGTTGCTCACTGAAAGAGAAAAAAAGAAAATAATTACCAAAAAAAAAAGATACACCACCCCAAAAAAAAGGAAACTAAAGAAAAAAAGAAAAAGAAAGAACGTGATTCATTGCTCACGGATGCTCATTTATTTTTTTTTATCCAGCGAGAACCGACGTTTACGAGTGGCGCTTATTGAGAGTAATTAATGTTCAGAGCGTACTTTCAACTATCACGGTCAACGTTCAAATGTTTAAAAAAAACTGTTCACGAGATTCAGGGTCTTAGGGATTAATTAGATGAGACGGTAGAGAAATTTGTCGAGTCGTTCGTTAAACTAACTGTCGTCGTTACGGAGATGAAGATGATGAAAATAAAAAAAAATAAAAAACAGTAGACACACCGGGGAAAGGGAGTCTTTTTTCGGTTGGTACTTCGATGATCTTTTTCGTTCGATTTAGTTACGAGGGTTAATGAGAAATGTGGCACGCATCGGTGAACGAGGTAGATCTATCGATGGGTAATAATAATAACAATAATAATAATATTAATAATGATAATGTTAATAATTAATAATCGAACGAATAGAACGACGAGTGAAATAAAAGAAATGAACTTTAAATTCAGACGGAATGTGACGGTCGGATCTTAACAGTAGGCACGGTTCTAAACGTGAGCAGAAAGAACAATTGTACACGACACGTGACGCGTATTAGGGTAGTGAAAATCAGTGTTCTCAACATACGGGTCTGTCACTTTATTCGCCGTGTACGTGAGCACAAGTGCACTCATGTTTCAGATCGTTAACATGTGTATGATTACAGTGTTTATTGCTTTTTATCAGAAACTGTAAGCAATTCAATTTGTTACATTCTTATTTTATTGTATAGTATCTTATAATGTACAGTATGATCTAATCTTTTTTATCACTACAAACAATAATTGATTAAAAGTAGCTAACGATAAATATGCACTTCATTTCTTTGGTTTATGTGACAATTAATTCTGTTAAAAGTTTATAATATAACGTTAGATACCATTTTATTTCTTTTCTTATTAAAATTAATAATTAACTTTGAATTATTTCTTAACTAGTATTTTTATGTTCTAAGAAACGCATTTAAACACGTAAATAATACATAACGTGTGCTGTGAATTGCACGTCTATTTAAGTGCACGCGAAGTAAAGATAATATCGTTAATATCGACGCTAGGATGAAATTAATTAAAGCACGTGCTGCCGAAATGTTTCCACCTTCTTGAACTTGATACAAGAACATGGCACGGGAATTCTTTTGAAACGCTCAACGCAGCAAACGTAAATGAAAGGAAACGCAAAATATACGCTACCATGGATTGAACAATGGTCACGAGTGAAAAGTTAATCGTGTTTCCTCGATGAAAAAATAGTAGACTTCGAGAATTCTGACAACTTCTTTTACAGTAGATCACACTAAATGCTTTCATTCGAATACACTCTGAAAGGATCTTTTAAAGTCTTAGTGAGTGGAGCACTAAGACTTTCTTCTTTAGCATTAAGACACACTTTCTTCAATGGGATTCAATAGAAGAGGATGAATTTAAATTCCTTGTAAGGAAAAGTTTCCCCATGTCTCTACAGAATATCCTCGATATAAATTTAGAAACTTTTTTCATTAGAAATGTAATATTATTAGAAATTGACGAGTACTTTGTTACCCCTAACGGTTAGTAATATTTCTTTGCTGTAACTGATGTACATAAGGCTTGAACAATTATAAAGAATTAAACAGTTCCTTTTCAAATGAGTGGACATTTTTGCAGAAGTTTCAATGACACTTTCATTACAAACAGCTGACAAATTTAAAGATCTCCATTTGATACACGCACAGCTGCAACAGTTACAGAACCATTGTCAGAAATTTAGGATAAATTCGATCCTTACCGTCAATCGTTAGACTTAAACGAACGATTGAATATTGCAGGAGGAACACGATTTTTAAAACATGTTCTCAAATGTCCGAAAGTGACACCTTTCATCAAAACCCGATGAGATTGCTGTTTAAACGAATCGAATAGGCGGATGATAAAAGAAAGCCAGGAAGAGTGGGGAAATGAAGGAAACAGGGAAGGAAAATGCAGAGAGGATTAACGCAATTTGCGCCTTTAATAAACAACAAAAATATATATATATATGCTCGATATATAACATATAGTATAAATATTTACACATATTTATATTGTATTGTATATATTAGAGTCAGCTTGTCACACGCGGAGTTATCATTATAAAACTATTAATCTTATAATAAATAAAAATGAAATAATAACGATAACACGGATGAGATGGTGAAAAATAACAATGATAATATTATTAATAACGCTAGTACTAATAATATTTAATAATGATAACAATAACAATAATAATTATAATAAATCAATAAAGCTATCGATAACGTTTTAATTATTAATTCTCCGCCAGTAAGAAATGTTGAACTTTTCTTTCTTACGTCGTTAAGCGTACGGTTAAGACGACTTCGATGAAAAATCGTTTTTTTCCGATGAAACGAATAGAAGAAGACAAGGAGATAAAGACGAATATTACAGAAAATATTACGGATGAATAAAAAAAAAGAAATAATATGCATTAAAGATTGAATACGCTAATAGGAACGTAGTAGCGCATATGTACAGGGTGACGCGATCAAATTGTGTCTGGACATCAATTCGGTCTACGATCTTTCGAGTGTCTCGTTTACATGCGAGCGATTGTGTTTATAAAAGAAAAAAGATTATAACATGGTCAACAACGTAGAGTCGACTGTGACGTCGATGTTGGAAAGGGGCTAAAGTGTCGGTAATTTTGATTTTCGAAGTCATATTTGAGCTAGTAAAACTGAAAAATGCGAGCAAATTGAAGTTGCTGATTGAAGAGAAAATTGGCATGCTACATTCATTTAGGCGGTAACGAAGTAATTCAAATTTATTCCATATACTCTCTATTTGTTATACGATTGCGTAATATGGGAGGTAATTTTGAAAGCAATCGATCCACAATAATGAGTGACGTACTCGCTAATTGCTTACCCAAAGTTCAATCTTTCGGGTACGACTGTGAAACCCTTTTAAGGTAATAACAAAATGTTTGCTTCACATATTGAGATTATTACTTCGCTTCCTGCGGACTGAATATTTAACTATAATCTTCGATATCGTTTCATTGAATTTCGTTGGACAGAAAATTGTCTATTTTATAAATGGAAGCTCTTTCGTTGTTTCTTAAAGTGCATGCTGAATATGCAACTGACTTTGATCGTCATAATTACGCAGTAATAACTTCAAACATATTCCAAATTGTACCACAGATCGAAACTTTCTCGCTATTTTTCACATTTCAACCTGACTATACAAATACCAGCTTCGTTCGTGGTTATTTTAAACGGGTTTGACGACATGCGAGAAAAACCGTAGAGGTAGTTCTATTTTCCAGTTTTCTTGAGTCCTCGCCGTTCTCGTTCTTAGCAGAATGATCTTCAGCGGTGTGTAGTTCGAACGTACTTCACCGTCGGCATTGTCTACCTTAAAGGGCCATTCAGACTTGGATGTCATCGTCTAAATAACGATTCTCTTCCCCGACTAATGGTTCGATTCTCATTAGCACTCGAAAGGTCATACGTCGGGTGCAAGATCCTCGACAAATCAGCCCCTTTCGATCCTACGATAAAGTCTTCAGCGAGAGAAAGGAAAGGAAGCATAGTTCCGCGGTCACGAAAACGGTGTCCGCGAAACTTACATCTCCGTTTTCCAGCCTTTTACTCGACTCGTATTTAATTCAAGCGTTTTAACGACTTATTAAGGTAACTGTTAGAGATAACTAAGATTGCTCATCGAGACACGGCGTCGCGTAAGTGTCAAAGACAATCTCCTCGTGCACTCTAAGAAACGTTGACGTTGTCGAGGATGAAAAACTTCTTCTTTCGATATATTATGATATTGTACTACCTCTACTACAACGCGAGATATCGAATAACCGTTTCTAGGCGAATTAAATCGATTCTTAATCGTAACGGAAAACCGTGGATTACTTAGCCGAGATAAACGACTCTAGTCAGACGTAATTTAACGTGTAAGGTCTACTATACTAATAGCACGTCAAAGTCTTCCGCAACGTTAGCATCCAGCGTAGCTACGAACACTTGAAAAACGAAAAATACGTGTTTGTTTCCCCCGTTTTTTTACAACTAAACGTTCGTCCGACATCTCGCCCCGCGAGCAGATAGAGCCTCGGACGATTCGGGATTCGGGAATGCTTTCTAGACGTTTATAAGGAACACGAATAGGGCGCTGCCTCTTCGCCCGAAGCATTACAGGTGTTCAAGATTCTATCGATTTTACGATGTATTGATTAGAGAAATTCTAGCGATCTTTTCGTGGTAATGCGGCTTCCGAAAGCTTGCGTTCAAGGTGGAACCCTGGAAATATTGTGATCAACGGAAAATCAAAATTGTTGTGTCGATATCGATTATGAATTTAGAAAAACGGAACGAAGATTTAGAGCTTATCGATCGAACTGGGTGGCGAATCGCGAGGTTATCTCGTTATATTCGAAGAATTTCGAAAATTGTTAGGAAAGAATGGGATTGTTAAGCATTAGGCATCACGAAGCACGAAAGAGAATTACGCTTTCTCATTTTTAAATCTTTTCCTGACATTGCGAGAATTCATCGCGCGTTGCACGAAGACACTTGAAAGATCGAAGATTCCTTGTCCGATTTTACTAAACCGATCTTTGTGTAATGAGAGTATACGCAGGGCAGCCGAAATATAATGTCACCGAACAGTGACGTTCTAAATTATTCCTGGACAAGTGAAATACGATGTGCTACTTCATTTTTGGAAACGTCGATCCGAGAACAGTTCCTAATTTCACACGTGGCATTGTAAAGTTACTTCTATTTGAGTATTTTCTACTATTGCTGACTATTTAAAGATTATTGAACACGATGCGTCAAAGTTAGAACAGAATCTATTTAGGTTTCAGTTTCCTGGAAACTTTTCGGAAAATCTTTGAATTTTAGACTTTCTAAAATGAGAGTATATACTTTCAATTGCACAGTGTATATACACACAATTATTTAATCATTGGTTATAAGTATGTTCATGGTTCAACGTGTGCAGAGTAGCTGAGGCTCAGTTTAAGTAGAAGAAAAGGGTATTGACCAGACACGAGTAACTTCAGTCAGACATGAAGCTCCCATATATTATTTTTTATTTGTAGAGAACAGTTACCCAATATTATTGGTTAATTATCCCAGGCGAATAATTTAAGGAAAATAATTTCAGGACACCTTGAGGTTCAATACGACCTATATAGTTGCGGCGTGTCCGGCATGGAAACTCCTATTCTACTTAAACAGAGCTGCAGTCGCTTTCGGCTGCGTTGTTTCGGCCGCACCTTGTGCATACACATGAATAAGTGTGTGTATATAAATATATATGTATACATATATACATACACATATAAATTAGGCATATACGTACATATGTTACATATAGATTCGTATGAAAAGTGTTTGCATAATACCAGTGACACGTAGCGTGTAAAATTGAAAAACGAAGGAAAGATGAAATCGTCTTTCGCGGTCAGCACTCGTTGTTATACCCATGCCGAAATATTCGCAGACATTTTTACGTTCAACATCGCCCGAGGAACGAAATCAGGGATCGTCGTTTGATTCTCTCTCTTACTCTTCGATTTGTACGCGCTCGCACCGCGAACGAAATCGACGCCAGTGATGGGCATAATTGTGATAAAAATTCGTATAACGACGAGAAATGCGATAAAATTTTTGTTTTATAGAATTAATCGATTTCTGCAACGAACGGCTCGTTTATATAATTAAAATTCTAATCTGGATTATATAGTCGTATTTCATTTCATGTTGGTCTAATGAAGAATTATTTAAGTTCAATCATTTTATCCTTTATTTATTATTCAAAGAAGGTTGCGCTCATCGCTGGACCACGCGTTACGTTCACGCCACATACGAAGGCAAGAGACGTTAGAATGTCGCCTCGCTATTTTTGGGATTATGTTTTCGAGAAATTGGCCGCGAGGTCAATGAATTTTTCCATTGCTGTGACAGACACGAAACAAAGTTTTGCGAGACACTGCTGCGGACTTTCACGGCTGCGTGAATTCTGAATTAGAATAAACGATTAGCGGACACACGCAACGTTCAAGTGCCAAATTTTTAGCTACCTTTAAAACGTAATTTACCAAGCCTCAGACCGAGTAGACGCATAATTACCGAGAGAAACGGGATGTTTGGTCCTCGAATGGCGGAAACTGGGTTAACTGTAGTAAGTTCGTTCAAATTTAGTTCCGATCAAAATAAAGATTTTCATCTAACACTGAAACCATCTTTTTATAATTATTAATTTGGGTAAATGCCAGATTAACTGTTTCTCCGCCAAAAAAATTCTGTAAATATGTAAATTAAATTCATTTACGAATCTATTAAACAACAAATTTCACGAAATAAATTATTTTCAATCCCATTTCTTAAATGAAATTCGTATACTATTATTATTCCTATATTATTGAAACGATAAACTCACAAATGTTCAATTCTTGAGTCAGTTCAAATATTTTTAGTAATTGTGTTTTAATGAATGACCCACTTTTTGCCTGCGAGGGTTGAAGCGTGACTCGTTAGTAAAGGGGGAAGACTTGTACATTAGACGAGACTGTTAAGATATTCGTTGTAAACAATTAAGGCGTTTGGTGGACGAGTTTGATCTATTCGAGACAAGTAGGCGTAGTGATAATTCTGTACCGTTTTCGTACGCAGAGTCGTGTAGTTGCGGAACGTGTTGCTGACGATTCGAGAGGTTTCTGAGCGGTTGCGGATGAAACGTGTTCTATATTATCCAATATTTTTGTAGCGAAAGAGAAATATTCACGTTAGCATGCTACATCAACTAGTTTTGGTTCGTTCTTCAACAATATTTCTGTCTAGCGTAAAATAAGGAGGAAGGATGTCTCTTGTGTATAAAAATTTCGATAGAACTTTCAGAAGGCTTGCGCGACTCGTATAGATATGAGGTGGAAATCAAAAAAGCATTGATTCTCTAGGGAAACATGAAGAAAATTATTTTATTGTATTCGTTAGCAGACAAACGTTTATCAAATAATTATTTATTAGAAAAATGAAAATACTTTATTTATTTCATATTTTCTAGCCAGTACGAAGCTTGATGAGTAATAAAATCGATGTTCAAGTTTTCACAAAGTTTCTAATTTATCAATATATTAGAATTTTGATGATTTCCCGCCTCACACGTCGAGTCGAGAAGCCGTCGAGTAAGGCTCTTCAAGAAAGAGCGATTAAACAATTTTTAAACACTAATAATAACTACGAAAAAAGTGTGTCACAGCCAACTGAATTTAAAATGAATTTTTATAAAGGGGCACTTATAATACCGTGTAAGAAACAACGTGAAAAGAGGAAACAACTCCAATGACTTCCGACAGGCAACTCTCGTTCCCTTCGTTTCGAAGAGCAAAATCGATTTTGAAAATTCTCCTACTATATTAACTATCTCACCCGTGAAAATCTCCTCTGTTTTCCTGCGCTAAAAGAGAACTATCCTTAGAAGGTCAGTAGTCAGAAATCGAGTCAAAAGGGGAAGAAGGGGTGAAATAAAAATCTAAGGTAACGAGCAAACCACGCTTGATGATAAATAATAATAAACGTATTAAAAACGAGACGAGCGATATAAAAAATCTAAATTCAAAAAATGAGAAAAAACGCCAAAAAAACGAACTATTACACGTGTACCATTAAACATAATCAATACATATTTAAAATATTAAATGCTAAAAGTCATATTCGTAATACACGCCGAGTGGAAATAAATAAACTAAACTAAACTAATCTAAATGAATCAATAATCGATTAACTGAATATTAAAGCTAGCCTGTAATCGATAGAGACGTAGTTATACTTCGAACAGTAATTATAGGGGTGATTCAGAGGTAGTCTACTAGAGATTAGGGTCAAACTTTATCGAGATCATTTTCTCTCTAAACTAAAGGATGAAATCTAATACCTAATTATCTCAGAATAATCTATTGAACTTAACGAAGCCAAAGGCGAACGAAAAAGAGAACGCGGAACAAGAAGCTGAGCACAGGTGACGACAAACAAGATGGGGGTTGAGCGTTAGCGAACGGTGAAAAAAAAAATAAGAGGGGAAAAATGCGACAAAGAGACACCGATGAAATACAAAATGCACGATCTATTTCTTCTCTACCTATGACCTATCTCTTCCCTTGTATATTTTAACGAAGGATCGTCTCTTGTCTACCGTTACACCAGTCGTCGAAGTCGTTACGAAGCTAATTAATTCCGTGCGAGTCTGGAACGAAGGGTAAACAGAAATATTTCAAGCGAGAATATATGAGTGAGAGAGAGAGAGAGAGAGAGAGAGAGAGAGAGAGAGAGAGAGAGAGCGAGAGAGAGAGACAGAGAGAGAGTGAGCACGAGCGAATGAGGAAGAATGAGAGCGAAAAGAAATGAATAATAAAAATATTTGCGTTACCTTGCAAATTATATAGAGAGGAAACGAAAGGAATGAAGAATAAAATATTGAAAAAGATACTCCCTTTTCCGTAGACCCTGGTGGGACGATGCAATTGAACTGACTCACCCTCGATCTCATTTGATTTTTAATTATGCCTCGACAACAGCCTGGCCTGATATTAGTAAATTCATATTGAAGAATGTTAAATAAGGTAATAATAATATAATAATATAATAATAATAATAAGAGTAAGAATAATAATAATAATAATAATAATAATAATAAATTTGTTATATTTCTACGCTGGGCTCTTTTTCGAGGCAGAAACGTTGATCGATATGAAAATCCCTGTTAACTGGTGAGCACATAATCGCCGCATTGTAATATTATTAACATTATTACGTTATTATGAAATTGTTGAAATAAATGAAATGAAAATAAACGTCTTCCATTTTCTTCTTCTTCACTTTCATTGGCGATTTTATTACCTGATTTGTTATCAAAGGTGCACTATGTCTAAAACTGTTGGTTAATACGGCAATAATAAGACTTTTCTTATTAACCGCTAGAGAAAGTGTGACAAATATTTTATTAATGTGTTTAAACATTCCGTATTGCTGGCAAGATCAACCTGTTGTTCTTCTTTGTATATTTTTAATTCAGAAACGTACAAATTGCCATTTTCTGTTTCGCGCATATATTAAGTATCGTATTTCTTCATGGAATAGGTATACTACGCACGTAGAATACAGAGAAATCGTATCATTTCATAATCTTTATTTTATATTCGAAGAACCTAACGATTTACTGTACAAATATCCGATTCATTGATCATTACTGATCCATAACTTATAAAAATAACAGTTTAATGCAATAGAAAATACCTGTACTTGTACAGAGAATATTAGACATAATCAGCATTTTAATAGTCAATATTCAAGCGATTTAGCATATGCGCTACGACCGTTTCAGCGAACGGCGAGCACGCAAATCAGTAGCGCCACAGGTACTCCCCGTGTGAATAATTATTACACGCACTCTATACAGACCAAAGTGTTAAGGTAAACTGAAAACTAGCAGCTTAGATTCTTCAAGGAAAACTAGACATACCAATCTCTGGTTATTACTAAAACAGAATTCCATATAAAAGTTAACCTAAAACGAACTGACTCAAACTGATTACTGATTTAACAGACGAGCGCCTTATTGTCATTATCTATTCAATATATCCGTGGCCATTGTCGTAAATTTATTTTAAAACGAAATTTAGGAAGGATGTAAAAAGTTCTTGAAATTAAAGGAAAAATTTCTGTCCTAAAAATTAATAGAAAATTAATTAAAATAATGAAGAATAACATATTTTAATTTTTCTAAACTTGCCCGTTTAGTACCAGAGCGATATGCATTAGAAAAAGAAGTCGAGTACGATATTTTTTCATGCAGATTTCTGTCTCGGGAACGTGGCAACATCGCATATAAACATGGTTATATTTCATGGTTGCTTCGAAACGTCAAAAAGAATTTGAAGCGTCAATCTCTCTCACTCGTAACTTAACCTGACGAAAATTGAAATGTCAAGATGCAGCATCCTCGATTTCACAACTACTACGTCGAATAAAATAATACTTAAAAAGTAATTGGAACTGTAATTGTATCAATTACTACTTTTTTTTTATTAAAATCATAATCAAATAATAATTTAAGAATTTTATTATAGAAAATATATCGTTATTAATACTTTCTATATTTGAGTTTTGTTTTGACTAGTACAGTTGGGAAAGGACCACCTTAAATTCAAATATTTTAATCGATGAAAAATTTTTCTTTCCTTTGCTTAGATATTAGCGGGCAGTGGATAAATGTGACTCTGATGTTTAAACTCAATAATGCAAGATTTACTAAATTTATTTATTGTAATTGGAAGGAATGAGCACGATCGATGCTGTTCACGCTCTAACGACATTGCACTCATGCGTGTTTAATATCAACACGTTTCACTGATTGTTGCAACGCTGATAGAATAGTTCGATTCATTTTATTTTATCGTTAATCGCGAACAGTTACGTTTACAGCTAAAATAGAACAAGCTCTCAGCTATTTTGCATGTGAGAATCAATGAGAGAATGTTCAAATAGTCAATTGCCACGAAAAACAAATTTCACTCTTTAACTCTATCTAATAAGAAAAATGATACTTATTTTAAATTCAAATGTATATAAAATGACACTAACCCTAGAATTCTAATGCTTTTTTTTTATAGTCGCATTTATTATCCTTATTTATAATAATTATAAATGTATATGTCCATAATAGTTATTACATTTTTTAAAACTTAAACAATTATCGTCGAGTTTGACGTTGAAGTCTAGAGGAAGGTAGAAAAACGTAAGAAACGTAAAAATTACATACATTAGTATTCTAGGGTTAATTGAAGATGTCAGTAGCAAAATCTCGTAAACGTTAAATTATTCATCGATAATGGGATCGATGAACGATCCTAAGAATAGTATAATGTTACGTTCTATCACTAATTGGCGGAAAACTCTTAATAATTCAATAAAACTGGAGATCGATGAATCATTCGAACGACGTTGAGCCCAAAGTGTTAAACAATAAAACTTTCCGTTGCGTCGTAGTCGTTATTCGTCTCCAATTATAACTGACATCTTCAATTGCACGTTAGTTGCAAAATGTCTTTTAAAATCGTCTCATTATGATTCTCATACACAGTCATACTTCGCATTCTTGAGTGAACAAGGCTATAAAATATATGGAAGTAAAATGTATAGAAATCAGTAAGCATAATCTAGTTACTTAATTCACGGGGTCTACACTCTAGTTATTGTATCTTGTTCAAGGAAGACACGCGTCACTCTATCAAGGAATTAATTCGTCACTCTAATCGCGAGCAGTGTTTTTCATACACATCAATTTTCCATACAAGCGTCGAGGACAATGAATCGCGAACGTTCGACGATGAATCTCATTTAAAACACGGTTCTCTCTTCGTATTACTTTTTTTTTTCTGTTTTTTTTTGTTTCGTTAATATTCTTTACACCCGACCTGAACTTCATCCACCGCGTCGATTCACTTCGTCATGACGCAACAAATACCGTAAAGCTCAGGTCGTTCTTCCGATCCATGGGGAGGGAAGTTCGATTTACAATTTACCATCGAGTATAAAATTATCAAAACGACATGCAATTTACTTCCAGAGTGCGTATTCTCTCGAGTCGTCGATGTAAACGAAAAGCATTCGATTCGGAACGAAATCGATGTTAAAGTTCGGTTTTAAAATTGCTGCGCTTTCGCTTCGCTGTGATGAAGTTCGCGTAATAAAATCAAAGCTTCTTTTATAGTATATACAATAACATCACTTGTAACAATGGGCTGATTCGCGAGGCACAACTGTAGGCAATATATACGAGAAAAATCAACGACCTTTAACCAGCAACCATAAACATTCTTTGTAAGTGGGACAAACTTTCTATTAGAGAAAACATGACCGTTTAACAATCTTTTGCACAATATACATGTAGCTTGATTATGATACCTCCGTATATTGGATGTACGATACATTTTTTTTCTTATTTTTTTTTCCTTACTCTTCTCGTTCGCAACGACTCAGAACACAGGGTCGTGACATTGTACTTCTAATGTGCGCTTTCGTAGTGTCATTAGCAAACGTGACGTGAAGTTCAATTTTTTCTATGAGATTTTCGAGAAACGTGAAAACTTCGTTACACGTGAGATTCACGGGAAAGGATTGAGCGGCTCGGAATTTTCTGTATATAATGTTAATGTCTCTAAAACGAAGAAATAAAATGGAAACGTTGAAAATGCCACTGTAAAGTCAGAGTATTGCATGATAGTGATGGAGTCGATCCATAACATTTTCCGCGATCTTCGAAAAAATGAGATTCATCCAACAGTTGTTAAAACATGTTGTCACGACCCTTAGATATCAAATGAGTTATCAAACACGAGTCCTGCTAGATTACAATAATGGCAACGGTAGTTCGCACGATTAATATCAAAATTATTTGATGGCTACGCTCTATGCTTATCCTTTTTCTCGATTAACCGAGTTACTCATCTAGGATGCGCGATCGATGGGACATTAATTTAACTGAACTTGCATTTACCCCGCATTCACTTCAGCATGCCCGTGATGAAGGTTTCCAAGGAAGACAATTTATTAATTAACCGTGGAGGCAGCCATGATCAACTCTGAGACGTTGTAAATCAAAGTGTTGTCGTGCTTTGTCGACGAATTTTTCAAGTAAATTTCTTCTCACGTGGGCGATGAAACAATTAGAAATCGTAAAAGTTTGCAGTAGGTTTCGGTACCATAATCGTCTCAGGGCACGGCGAGCGTGTAAACTAATGGCGCCACTAGTTCGCCGTGTATTGAAACAATAGTACCTAATACCTAGCCGTGGTTTACAATGAAAAGTGTCAATTTCCAGAAACTGCAATCGTAACTAATACGTAGGGGAATTGAACGAATTACTGAGATTTAGTATATCTGTAATAGTATAATACTTAATTTGATTAATTTGAGTGGTACGTTCCTATGCTACGAGTGCCATTGAGCTTTGTTCCTTGACAAATTCACAAATACAGCTTTTCAATGTTGATAGTCGTTCACGAGTATAAAACGAAGAAATGATTGATCGTTACAAAAGATCAATGAGAATGCTGAGCGTTTTGTGTCCCGATTTCCATGACATCGTTAACTCATGACCATGAAAACAGTAAAACGATGAAAAAACAAAAATAATCGTTTTAATACAAAGAATCGAAGAAAAATTACTTTACCCCGACGCAATAATCGAAGCGACGTTTCAGAATGTTCCAAATTTCTCGGTATCTTTTAAATCAAGAAACGAAAGACACAAAATTTTACTAGGCACACCGATACTAATTTCGCATCGAGTGCTTGATTCGACATACAGAATACTTTCGTTGAGACGAAATAATCGAATTCAATAAAGTTTCCAACGAATGTATTTGCGAGGATAGTATGCCGTTTTCCAATTCGCTAACTCGGAGTTACTTCCCACGATAGATTTCTATGATTCGATCCTGGTCCACGTATTCGAAAATATGCGGCGCGTCCATCAGGATCCCAATAGTACCTGCGGTTGTCACGATGAAAAAAATGTATAGCTGCAGCCGATCGATCACCATCGCTACGTATTTCCAATCTTCTCTTGTCTGTAAAGACACACAAATTCATTCGACGACTTTAAGAAAACGTTTTATTTTTATTTTTTCTAGCAATAAAGGAAGCCTAACATGTTTTTAGTATCGTGTACAAATTTCATGAACCTTAAAATAAAATTGACCGAAATATACATTTTTGTTTATAATCATGCATCTTTGGTTGAAATTGGCTGGCATTTTTCGAATACATATGAAAAATTCCTCCAGCACTCAAAGGGTTAACCTTCCCCTTCCACTGCCTAATAAATCCCTTATATCTCTCACCTGTATGTACAAGTCCTCGTTCCTCAAGTGCTCAGCAATGAACTCGACAGCCTCGGTAGCCTTGCTGGCCTCAGGGCTGAGCAACACCGAGTCCGAGCTTTCCGAGCCTCTTCTGTCAGCCAGACCCTCCCCACCAGCTGCACTAGAACCACTCGTAGTATGATGTACCTTCCTATTAATCTTGCAATTCGGGTGGTGGAGATCGGACAACTCCATCACCTCCATCTTCGACTTGGCCAACGATGCTGGCAGGTGTTTCGGCAACTCCGTTGGGCTCCCTGAATAAGTGGACGTCGGCAATGTCACGTTCGGGATCTCCATCATCCACCTAAGACGCGTCTTCTTCGGTCTCCTCATGAGCAAGAGGGTTGGAAGGTACTTGAGGAAGATCTTCCTGATCAACTGCGGCATCCTGTGCGTCCTAGGTCCGCGGAAGTTCCAGTTGATGATGATCACCGTCACCAGGATGCTCACGGTGTTCATGATGAATGTGAACAAGAGATATTTAGCGATCAACGGAAGCACCAGGGATGTCGGGGGCAGGATCTTGCTGACCAGCAACAGAAACACGACCAACGAGAGGAGAATGCTGATACCAAGCGTCACTTTCTCGCCAGCTTCCGCCGGAAGATAGAAGACCAACACGCAGAGGAAGGAGATCAGTACCGTGGGAAGAATTAAATTCACCGTGTAGAAGAGTGTCTTGCGTCTGATTATGATGTAGAAGGTGATGTCCGTTTCCGTAGGGAAGCTACCTTGGTAGGTGTTCAAGTATGCAGGGACGTTGATGATGTCCCAGGTGCCGCTTTTCCAGTAGTCGGACAGGTCTACAAAGTTCTTATTGTTATACAAGGCTAGCGAGACCTGGTCACCGTTGAATGTCCACGATCCGAACTTCATGATGCAGGTCTGCTGGTCGAACGGGAAGTACGTGACGTCGATCGTGCAGGAACTCTGGTAGATCGCCGGGGGCACCCAGAGGACGTCGCCGTTGGGGTAGATGAGGACATTGCTCTTGTACCGTACCTCGTAGTTACCGTCGGCGCTAAAAATTGGTTGATGAGTTAGAAATTGTGGGGAATGTACGGTGTTGTTATTGCTATAACAAACTGGAGTGTGTGGCTTAGTGACGCCAAGCTTTCGCCATTGCATCACTGGATGCATGGTGTTTGATGTAGAAGAAATTGTTCGGTAAAGTGAGCGAATCAAAATGTTTTTGAATAATAGAGAATTTGGATTTTTCTGATACGCACTTGTTGAATAACACAATATCTGGCTTCCAAACTTTATCAGGTGGTAACCTCAGGACACCGATTCCACCATAGTCCGCCTCGTCCCATTGTAACTGATAATCGGTCCAGATGAATCTCAGCCACACGTTCGACTTCATGATTTGATTTTTCTCATTCTGAAAAATAAATTGTATTATTGTGTGTAGTTGTATATATTGATGAAATAGTCAATAATCAACGAAGAATTTCAAGTAAATATTATTTTTAATTTAATTAATTAATTAATCAAATAAGGAGCACTAAAATACTCAACGCATCTATTTCTATTTTATCGATACAAAAAGCATACAGCTACTAATGTATTTACAATTCATCCGAAATACCGAGTCTTCTTTTTAATTAATCCCACCCTTACCCACACCAACAATATATACCAGTCATTAGAGTTATTAACGAAGCCCTTAACTTCTACAAATACGACAACTGGTATCTCGAAAATACTATGTGCTACATGTTTCGTAAAGGTTTGATAAAACCTGTAAGGAAACGTTTCAAGAAATGTTCCAACAATAATATCAAAATCTCACCACGTTGATCAGCTGCACGAACGCCAGCCCGAAATTCACGTGCACCTTCTCCGTCATATTCTGCACGGGCCTAATAAGTTTGTTGTATCCTCTAAACAGATCTCGCACCAACCTTTCTTCATCTTCGGAGCAGAGACCTGAGAAAACCACGACGATTATTACTCGTTAAGGGTAATCGCGACGCGCGAATCACCGTTCGATCCTTACCAACGCAGAAAATCGCGGAGACGAAGAGAAAACGCGCGAACCGCAAACAAAAATTCATTTTGGGCATGTTTCAGATGTCCCACCCGCAGACACCCTAACTCCACAGCCACCGTCGCAGATCAATATGAGGACGCAGACGCTGGCCAATAAGTGTACATTCTTCCTTGCCGTCCGACCCGCTGACACACACCCTGCTCCATGATCGTCCAATTAATTAGCAACCCTTTCGCTGATGCCCTCCAACGTTAGAACTAACGACCTTGAACGTTCTTTCGATCGTATATTTCGATGCAACGTTCCCGTCTCTGTCAACGAGGCGACGCGTTTCGACTTGGAACGCGTGACTAGGGTGCGATTCGCAGACCGACTTAGGGAGGAGACTTGGGCAGGGTTGCCCACGAGTAACGCGTTTCACAGATGTGAGGGGCGAATGGTCCCTGCGCTGCGGAGCGATCTGCTTTATCGAGGAATTCTGGACAAGTTGGGGGACAAAAAGCAGGGTTGTGCTAAGAAGGGTGTTTGGAAAGGCGCGTTTAGTATGTTCACTGATAGATTGGTATTTGCGAAAATTTCTAGCTGGATGGAAATTGGTTTGGGAACAACGGAAAACTGTGTAATTTAATATTTGCGGTGGTACTTCATTTTGCAGGTCGAATTTAGATCTCTTTTATTTATATTTAACATTATTTAGGTTCTTAGTGGAACATCTTGTCTCTATCTTCGGACTCTTTTCATTCGTTTATGGTATACATTTTAATGGCGTAATGCTAATGAATTCAAACTAAAATAGCACTTAAACATATCTATAATTTAAAAATAACGCTATGACTTCTTTGCCGTTAGAAGGATACACCGCACAGCTGCTTGTAAACGCGCAACTGTTTCGCTTCCTTTGTCACTAGCTGGCGCCATGCTGACTGAAATAGCGCTCCTCTGCAAAAAGTATGTGGAAATATAATTATATATATATTTTTAATAAATATAGGATACCAGCTCATTATTCATAATACATAAAACATTAAACCTGTAAACTTGTACACCTTACTTTTATAATAAACAAACTTGTAACTCATAAATGAATTCACTCTTTACCTTGACGCTTTCATTTTATAAATTGATCATTGTATTTGAAAAAGACATAGTTGACTTTTATATCTTCTCCACGTCAACGCATTACGAAGAAACTATCTCCACTACTTTCCGTCTCCCTTTTACAACCTTTATTATCAGACACATTTCTTCCTATTATTTGAAGTAACGAAGGCATTAGCTCCGTTTCTAATAGGCCATTATGTACAGCAGGATTTACCCTTCACCATCCTTAAATATCCATAATATTTGACATCACGTAGACTTCCAAGTCATCCTAAACTTCCCCTCCAGCCACTTCCCCAACGTTAATTTTGTACGAACTTCATTAGCTCCGCCGCAGCACTATCGACATAATTTCGATCCATAGTATTACAATTCCGAATTAGCAACATCATTTTCAACCCATAATCGGATTTCTTATAAAAGCACCGAAATGCGTCGACTAAATATTTCTAATCCCTGTATGGGTCCAAACTCGTGAATTTTATATTATATCAAATTGTTAATCCGATATGAAAACTTTTAGACACGGGAACTTTTCAGGAACACACAATGAAAAATATCAACTTTCTTAGCTCTACACATATCCAATTAAAATACTTGAATTTCTTTAAGTCAATTTGTTCTACACTCCACAGTTTGTTAAGACCTAAAACCGTGCAAATTGTAGTACCTATATGAAGTCCCATGTAGATGCATCATAAATTAATCATGAACAACTTACCATCGATAAATGCAACTTTAATTAGCATCCTTGGCAATTACATCAAGCGGCCTTTGCATCATTACGAGTAATTAAAAAGCAACCAGCGCTCAAACGACCACGTTTGATTCACCAATGATCGTTTGCCGAGCTGCTTTTAGCGATGTCAAATACTTTCAGAGCAACGTTACAAGCAAGTTCACGATCAGGACACTCCGAGCCTGACGAAAATGCACCACTTCCAATTCATTTGCTCCTCGGTTGTCTTTTGTCAGTTTCCGTCCCATACGTTAATTACCATGAAATTTCCTGCATTCTACGCCTCACCTGGATCTACCAGCGACGGAGTTTAGAAGTTGCCCCCTTACGCCAGTGGAACTATCGAAGTTACAATTATGGGTTGTCCCGAAACAGCTAACTTTCTGAAAACAGATACAGATCGGATGCGAAACGACAGTGCGCCAACGATACGTCCGAGCTTGCGAAATCGTTCTGAAGGAACGGATAACCGTGATTTCGGCGAATAATGGATGGGACGGTCCAGCGAGCCATTAGGGGAATCACCTGAACGCAGATGTTGCTAAATACTAAAATATGTGAGTAAAATTAGAGCACCTAGGAGGCTTGTTTAATTAGAAATTGAGGCAAAATGTAAAGGGGAAGTGAATGAAAGGGTAAAGTTGGAAATGCTAGGAGGAGAAAAAATTATTATGACTTGCAGCGAAAGAAGTAACTTTAAATATTGTATTTATACCCTGATAAATTTATAACAAATGTAAATATACAATAATGTGGACAAATGCATAAATGTATAAAATATAAAAAATAAAATAAGCATACTTTAATGTAGGTATCGGAGTACTATTGAATAATTTCTTAGCTTTGTCAGTGTGTGTCTTCAAGTCCATCTGTTTTTCATGAGTTTTGAACTCGCAAGACTGTAATAGCCGTCACAGTGGAAGCAAGGTACTCTATAGAGAGTCTTCTCGTAACAAGGAACAAGGTCGTGTAGCTGTAGCATCAGCAATAACGAAGAAAACCGAGGAGTCCTTACAACTATGTTATTATTAGGAAATTCCTCTGGAGAAAGAAGACAAAAGATTTTGAAACGTATCGGAAAAGTTTTATACACAGGAACTTTTCACAAACACACAATGAAAAATATTAACTTTCTGTCCTTACTGCATATGTCCAATTGAAGTACTTGAATTTCTTGAAGTCAATTTGTTTTACGTATATAGTTTGAAGAGGACTTCCATCGAATCATCATCTCGATTACTTAGAATCCCTGTCCTTCAGCGTGGGTCTCGGTACGTCTATAAGAGTGCGCAGTTCATCTACAAGCTGCGGCACTACTAAGTGCCATGAATTTGGTCGATGAAAGGGAGAACCAATCAAAGCATTTCGAGTAAAGTAATGATGGGTCTGCAACGCTTGGTCCCGACGTGGCGGACGTTTAATTGAATCATTACATCACTTGCATGCAATTTAGCTCAATCGTTTGCTTACCTCTCAAGACGCTTGCACTCTGAAGGTGACCGTTGAATGATACAATCGGAAGAAATAAAATTAAAGTCACATCTCAGCAATGGGAATGGGTCTATTCCGTCAATTTGACATAATGAAATAAGAAGAAATGTTCAAAGTTGCGACAGACTAACTTTCAGCTTTTGGTTAGAAATTTAATTTAAATTATTAACCCATTCGCTGCCAGCTACGAGATGCCTCGTAGTTCAAATTGATTGCAATTACTCAATGGATAAGTTCATATCCTTTTGAGTCACGAATTATTGCAAAAGAAGATCGTAAATTTACTTTCTAAAACAACAAATTCAATATCACTTTTTATTATCAAAATAATAATCTGGATTACAAATCTGTGTTAAATCTTGGCGCTCAAGGCAAAACGCTTTAAATTTGGCTGGCATTGAATGGGTGAAAGTAGAATATTCAAGGTATACGATCCCCTGTCCAAATTTCGAATGCAAAGGCTCATCAAACCACCCTCTAAATATATTTCGTTATACGTACCACACAGATCTGCAAGTTCCCCGCCCCAATTCCCCAAGCAATCCTTTACTCCACCATTTCGGTCTAAAGCACCTGTCCGCAAGTCTTTCTGTGTATTAAAAAATACAACTCCTGAGCGCCGTGTGGTCAGATGGTTGGCGAAACAACCGCGCGATTCGCGAAACGACTCCGATTAAGACTCCGAGTCTAGAAGCCCCGGCAATCTGCTGCGGTCGACCGCGATATTGCAACGATTCTACGTGCACCAAATTCCGGACTTGGGGGTGCATCCGGCCGGGGTTATTGTTATGTCAAACGACGCGAGTGCACCGCATGTCGTCGCAAACCGGCCGTCCCCCGGGGTAAAAGTATACGTGTACGGACACACGCGGGGGCGGCGACGCTTGCTCGTGTGCGCCGGAGTCGAATTATTAAAAAAGCAACGACGGGATGGGTCGCGTGCTGGCTTTGTCGCGCGGCCCTTTCGCCCAGGTTTTTATATTTAAACATCCAACCGGAGAAGCGCGTGCAACGCGTGCGACGTCGGGTCGCGGGACAAAAAGCGCGTCGCGCAACGAATTTGCCAAGCTTTTTCGCTCGTGCGGTGAAAGCGATCGATCGGGAGAGGGAGATCGCACGGGGAGGTGGTTTGCGGTATTTTCTTTATTGAAATATGGAAATTGTAAGCGATCGTTGAGTTTTTTTCCCTCCCCCTATCGCGGTTTGATTACTCCGACTGTGTTTGATGCACTATTTCGCGCGTTGCCGTCGAATTCCGTTCTTGATCCGCGCCATTGGCCTGAAACTGTAATTGTTTCCTCCGGGATACGCGTTTTGTTCTTCGTCCTGGTTTGCAACGAGGATTTTTAGGAACGGTGAAATTTTAATGGAAATATTCTATTTGTTACTGGATATATTCGTAGCGGAGGGGAATAGTTCAATCAGACTTTGTCTAGTAGCTTGACATGTTAGGAGGTGTTCTAGGGGTGGTTGGAAGTTAGTCTTTGGTTTTGGGGAATTTATTTTGTAGAAATGAAAAGGAATGTTAAAACAAACTCAATTGAATAATATTACGTAACACTGGAGCTACTGAGTTATATTTTTTTTTTCATGGGGCATTTCTCTTCAATAAAATTTGAAAAATCGGATTTAGCCGCCCATAGTTTCCTAGTTCCTGAAACTAAACAAACTGAATTGATGGAACAATATCCTATGGAAATTGACACATGATTTGTTGAAAATATTTAAATGTAACGAAATGGTATCTTTGTTCGAAAAATAATCAATTGAAACTTTGCATGCAGTGCCGAAAAAGAAAATAAAAAAAGGTTTAGCTCAATTTTCTTTCTATTTTTTGGAAGTAGTTCAAAAATTCACTTCAGAAATGATAATCTAGAGGTGGGCGATGAATGAAAGGGGATGTGGGTCAGCCTTTCATAGCGTCATTGATTGTGTTTTAGTACTGTCGTTTGGGGATGTGTGACGATGTCATAAAGAATAGAGGAATAACGATTAATTAACGGTGGACATCGAATCTTCAATTTTTCATGAATCTATTCAACGTGTTGGCAATATGTATCTGCCGTGATGATGGTTCCTTTTGATAAAAATGAATAATGGATGACTTCGATCATATCCCACCACGTTGTCAAGAGTATTTTTTATGGTTCTAGTGGTGGTTTTGAAGCATAGCTGGATGGGGAATCGCGTTTGACAAGCCATTGAGCAGATTGCTAACGATTACCGTATAGAATCCACTTTTCATCACAATCAACTATTCCATCAAAACCTGGTTCCCATTTTCGGTGAATCGATGAGGACGGGCAGTTATATACATATAGACAGTTATATAAAAAATCATTTCTTTCCATACAATAGATCATTGCTCCATGCAAATAAAATTATAACAACTCGACAGTATTTGAAGTTTTTCGTTGTTATTAGGCCTAGAAATTAATTTTGTGCCTTTCTAAAGTAAACTTGCCATTTATTTATAAAGAACAGCCATAGAATTTTCAATATTTTTTCAACCACGTAATCTAAGAGAGTAAATATAGATAAATTGCAATGTCCATCAGGTTGAGAGTTACGTAACATTGATTCCTTGTAATGAAAGTCGTGTTCAGAATACAAAATAGCTTTACTGGGATAAATATAAAGGCACGAAATTAATTTCTACGCCTAGTAATATTAATGATGACGATCCTTCCAATATTATAATTGAAAAGACATTCAAATCCATTGCTAGTACCAACAGTTGTCTTCTGAGATTAGGACGCATCATTTACCATACCAGAGACACTAGGGGGCTTTGTAGTTAATTGAAGACTTCCAGACATCGACTACTCTGGATCAATAGGTAAACGATATTCAATTAGACAAAAGGCTTAAACGGTAACGAGATCGAGATTTCACCTTTGATAACTCCGTGGCCTAGATACACCGACGCTGATGACAATTCTAATACTTCGATTAAACAAAACGTGAAAGATTGCCGTCCTCGCACAAAGGAACTTGTAATTGAAGCTCGCGTCTACCGTTGTTTTCACTTTGCGCGAGTTGTTGAGATTCTCGGCGCTAAGAGAAATGTACCACGTGCCATTTTTTAATGTGTCATATTTCACTGTATTTAAAAAAAAAAATTAGAGAGTTTACCCACACGTGTCGCAACTTTAAAGCTAACAAAACTCGCTTATCCGTGTATTGGAAAGACTGAAAAATCTCAAAATATAATTGGTGCTATAGTTATGGTCCACAGTGTAGATAAAGAATTGTTTTTCATGTTTTACGCAGGCATTTCAAATGAACAATTCCCGGTACTTATTTGACAGAATGTACATCAGATAAATGAAAATTTTATCACTTTACTCTTCTTACATCGATCGATTACTTACTTTTAAAAATCACCTGTCGTAAAGGGCGCCAATTAATGCGACACGAGACGGTCTTTTCTCCACGTTTTTTAATTTATTAAACGAATAGCCGAGCAAGGAACATTAATTGTTCCCATTGGCTTTTTAGGCGAATATGGAAACCCATTTCGGGCTCGGGATTCACAAAAGAATCGACAATGAATGGAGAATCGCGGAACAGTGGAGTGTAATTGTACCTAACTGGAAGTTTTCCAGTTTTCTATCTTTCCCGACAATCCGCGCAATTGCGCCGACTGCATATTTAAAAGCGAATAACCGTTCATTTCGATTTAGGAAAAATGTAATTTCTCGTCGAGTGCGTAATATGTGATTAGCCTCGGCAAGGACAGATTACACGAAGACTTTGCTGGAAAGCCGGGATAACCTCGTTTCTGTAACCGCGGGGAAAAGGGTATCTTTTTATTGTACTGGAAAATTCAATTGTCAAACTTTCGTGTTCCTCTGCTTCCATCGGCAACACCTCGCGAGAGAATTTTCACCCACGGATAGAGAAACTTTGTAACCTTTGAAATGCTGTGTATTGCGTAACGTTCTACCGTGAAACATCGAAATTCCAATTTTACATTCAACTATTTTAAGTCACTTTCTTGGTATATCGATCCTGCCATGTTTACGGGAAAACCACCACCATAACCACCAGGCTGAAAGAATATTGACTAATTTAAAAATGATAGAAAATTGATTGTAAATATGTTCTATCATGTCGCCTTTCGAAACAAATATTTGTACATTGAAATAACGACTGCAACAGTAAGGGAGACACGTGTGTAGGAAAATATTTCATAAATTAATATGATAATATTAGTACTTTACTTTGGATACGTATATAAATATGTGAATTATGTCATATTATCCATTCGCTTTATAATAAAAGCAAGATTAATGCGAACACTGTCTATTTTATGAATTGTAGGTTTGAAAAGGAGTAAAGTCCACCAGAAAAAGTTCTGAAACAAATCTTTGTAAAAGGTAAGAGGACGCCTAACTTGTCCATTAACTACCTCAAGTAGGAGAGATCAAAGACGATCCTTTTCTCCTGAGGAGGTTTAAACTGAAGAAGTCACATAATCATAGTTATGATCGTACAGAATGACCCACTTTGCCTGGCTACATGAAGTAAAAACTTTTTACATTCCTTTAAGTTATGGTTTACGATTGGCGCACCGCAGCAACCGAAAATGAATATTCAAGATGAGACAGTGCCAGCGAGCATTATAATGTACGAAGGGTGGAAAACTTCCGAACGCCAGCAATGTCTTTGATCAAGAATGCCGAGACTTTTGTCGCAATAATTTACGAAGTAAAAAGTTCTTAAGTTTACAAAAAAAAAAAAAAAAAAAACTGTTCAGCATGTGCAGACGTACCTTATACATGCAAAATTTATAAAATCCAATTTCAATGGGCTTTAGAATGTGAAAATATAACATTTGGGTACAGTAAAAACTAAACGAAATTGTAGAGCTTTATTTGTCATAATATTCGGTTGCCAGTATATTCAAAATATGTAGAATTCATCGCTGATGTATTAAAAAATATGAATATACAAAATTTGAATAGAATAAACAATCAAGCGAAATCACAGACCAGCTTTACGTGACGTCATTGCAGAAAAACTAGGTTGACCGAATAGCAATCCCTAAACGAACTAATTGAAATATTATTTTGCTAAGAATTATCTATTCCGATTCCGGAGGAAAAATTTAGGATAGAAAATCTCCCCCCCTCGCGCAGAAGTATACTCAAGCCCCAGGACTAGATGTCAGCAGATTCGAGGGACTTGCTGCTTCCATAAGACAGGAGACCACTTCCGCCGCTAATCTTGCATAGAAATTGTCTGGTGAAATTGTTTGCCTCCGAGCCCTCGCATGTAATAACAGCGTATATCTATCCAGTTGAATTCCATTACGCACATAGCCTGCGTGTGTTTCTGCAGACACAGCTTCGCCACTGCGAAATCACCGGCTGTCTCGAAATCTATCGTTAGGGGGATAATATGTCGGCAAAGGAACTTCCGTCGTATACGGAATTAAATTAATTCGGTGGGTTGATAACGAAAACGGTTCAGGTCAAAGTGGTATTATTATTTTCAACGTCAGCAACTTTACTGTTTATTCTGAGTAGGTAACATGGAAAATGGTACTGGTAAAGAGGTCTCCAAGGAGGGACCCTAGGATTTTGTTCTTTTAAAAATATGATATATTTGTCAGTATAACTAGAGCTTAGGTAAAAGAATTTATTATCTATTGATTACAATAATAACGCATACAAGGTGAGGCAGCTAAACTGTTACAGAGCGATAATGCCTAAACTATGTTACAGGGAAAAATTAAAAGGTACAAGGTAACCCCTCTCGAACCTTCGAACTTTTTCCTGTAAGATTCTTTTGTATCCACGATAGTTTAGGTATTATCGCTCTGTCACGGTTTAGATGCCTCGCCCGGTATGTTAAAACTTGAACAATCTTGAATGATTGATTGATTAACTTTGGTAATATTCGACGAAGAACGTTGAATTCTCTCATTTTCCAAAGTGAAGCGTGAAGTACAAGTTCAACCATGCTCATTTCGACGATGCAGTTAAATTACTGTTCGCTATCCCACGAGTATCAAGCCGCAACACGACTTACGAATTCCTATTACTGTCCCCTTAATCGGTGCGGTTATCAGTTTGAAACTTAGAGTAACCTAACCGTTGCACTTCAGCTTTGCGAATGCACCGAGAAACTTATACACGGTTGATGACGACAATAGCACTTAGAGCTTCATCGTTTCCTGGTAATGTTAAGCTGAAAGTTAATTAACGATCGACAGGCTTCAACCAGTCGACAAATGATCCTCGTTAAAGTGTACTCCCATTACGTTTTATTTTTTCTGCAAAATACAAAATCCTCCATCATTTCGAAAGTGCTGAATTAAAATGTAGAAGAAAATCTAAAAGGAAATCCAGAAATTTAGTAGAAGTGAAAGAAAATGCTGTCCGTAAAAGTAAGTAAAGAAGAAGCGTCTATGATTATCGATTTATTTCCCCTTACAGAGCACTTTGACACTTTATCGCCGTCCTAGATCCCCTGAATGACAGTAACAGCCGTTATTTCGATGGAGATGACAGCAAAATGACATTGTAGAAAGTGTCCTGACACTCAAGGTATATCGAGGAGAAGTGATGAGATAATAATTCGAGGCAACGGCAACTTAAGCGAAGGCAACTTAACCATTTTAAAACGTCTTCACTATTTAAATGCGCAATGAAAGAAAATTTGACACTTCAGTCCACCTTCTTCAATGTCTAAAGCGACTACTCTCTACTTTTTCTGTACAATTTAAGAAACAAATAGTTTCGTTAATGTAATTTAAAATAATTAATAATTGCAATCTCCATTGAACATAAAAAATGATATATCAATATAAAATTATTTAGAACGAACTACTATACAATTTCTTAATTAAAAAAATCATACAAAATGTCTCATTGAATTAGATGCATGTCCCTGTATTACTATTAGAGATTGAAATTGATTTTAAAAATATTCTTTATTTACTTTTCATTTCAAGTGGTCCCCAGAGTCAGAGTCTGTTTCTATTTGAAACTCTTGAAGCAACAATACGTCAAATATAAAATATTTACTATCATATCGCCATCGGGTAACGAACCAATAAAAGAAGAATCATTAATGAAAGAGAAAGGGAAAAGAATAGAGTTTCTGGACCGTGAGAGCGGGTCTTTAAAACGAACAATTTCGTCCAATCAGTGAACGTGTTACCAACAAGCCATTCCGACTGAATGAGTCAATAATCGAGTTAATAAATCTGTATCAAGTACCCAGCAAACGAATCGATTCAGTCGAACTTCCAAGGAAACTAATTCGACCATCCGGCGCTTTAATAATAGCAACATTCCGTACGAGTAAATTATTCAGTTAGGAAGTTCATCGAGATTCTGTGAGCCAGTGCATAACCATAACCGTATCGTCATCCATTTTCCTTTCGTACCACTTTCAGAGTAATACTTTCAAATGATAGCACCGATGGACAATAATGAAATACTATATACTCGAAAGAAATGTGTTGTAGACTTAAATTGAAAATTATATTGCTTGTAAAATGTATGGAATATAGTTTCTCTTGTTTTGATATTTGCTAAAAAGAATAAATAATTAATAATTTGATGAAATTATGCTCGAAATTCCTATGAAAGGGATACTAAAAAATGAGCGAATAGGGTATCATAAAAAATAGAGACGAAATACTGATAATTCGCCTTTCTATCCTGATTCATTAGTAACCCAGTAGTTTGAATGTCATAAAACCTGTAAACGAAATCCATTTCCTGTATCGGTGAAAATATTCGTTGCAAAAGTTCCATTTTACGTTATTCACGTTGGGCACAAAGCATTGGAACTGTAC
Organism: Hylaeus volcanicus; assembly: GCF_026283585.1. Taxonomy (NCBI): domain Eukaryota; kingdom Metazoa; phylum Arthropoda; class Insecta; order Hymenoptera; family Colletidae; genus Hylaeus; species Hylaeus volcanicus. The sequence goes on along the minus strand of NC_071978.1, from coordinate 5,972,574 downwards.
AGTTTTAGACATTTCATAAACGTAGGGCAACAAATGGCAGCAATATTTCCGTCGAACTTCGATTGGAAAAAACTTTTGAATATTGGCTTTTAAAACTAACAAACGACACAATGAAATTTGTAACTCCCTCTGGTGTGGTTTCGAAATGGTTTAATCAAATATTCGAATGACCAGGAAGCGTCGATACAAAGCCATAAACGAATAATTCAGAAGTTTGCGTTTCATTCTATCGCGTGTACCCGAACGAAACAATTGTTTTTCTTTTCGCTGATTAAACGATGATAAAGAAATGTAGGTTCTTATCTCGTTAATTTTAAAGGACCAAGGGATTTAACGTCAGGTTGAAATGTTCCTGTAAAAGAAAATATTAATATCACTATTGTGATGAACGCATCGAGTCAACTTTAGTTGGTAAAGAGAATGAGAACATCATTCATTACGCAAATGGAGTAAAGACAACACGTTATTTAAAGTAACAGAAAGCAACGGGCTTATTGTTGTTAATCGCACTTGACGACGTAAATTAATTTACATATGTCGAGAAGCAAGGGTACATGGACTCACGCTGCTCTGATAATAAATAAGTCAAACAACGTTACGACTCTCGGAACCATAAACACTCGCGTTCGTTGTTGAAACAGGCTAATACCTCCATGAGATAACTCCATGTTATACCTACGGCTGGAATTACACGCCTGGTTTAAAAGCTCAACCCTTCCCCACTCATATTTTACTTTTTCATTCGATTTCAATTCAAAATCCTCTTACATATCTCTCGAAAGCTTCGAATTTAGGTTCACACGAAAATATTGCTTTTTTCTAGTAGTATTACTAGTACACTAAACTGTTTTGAAAAATTGCCAAAAATTCGATTTTGTCCCAAAGATGGCCACGAATGGGTGTTACGTTGTTCGCTTCGCGTAGCTGAAAACAAAAACCATCGAGAAGCGATGTCCTACGACTCGGTCCTTCATCTTCGATCACTTTCTTCATTGCTATTCGTATCCTCTGTCCATCAAAAATGTCTGGCAGAGATTAATGGAGGCGGTGAGTGAGGAAAGAAGTAAGGACGCTGTTGATGGTGGGAGAAATCAGCAGATCGGTCTGCAGCTTCTGCTTCAACACACGATCAATCTCTTTTTCCCAGCTACCCCTGTAAATCGCTCGGCACTCGCTGACTTCCGCGAATTGTAGGGTCGGAAAACGTGGAATTCCTGCTTCTTCTCAGAGATTTTCGCGTTGCTCGGAGAATAAGCAAATCTTGCGTTGCTACGACAATATACTAGGCGTCAAGTAAAATAATCTTAGCACATTGGCGACGTCTGACGCAAGTGAGGCTGATTTTCCATCTTTTCTTTCAACTCTTTAGGGCTAAATAAATTATAAACTGCCGACTTAATAAAAGTTAAATAGGCGAAAACAGAAATTTAACGCATTAGCAAGTGATTGACAGTTAACAGAGAAGTATCGAATTTCGATTCTGTTTTGACCAAGTTTTGTGTATCAGGAATAATTCTTTGCAATTCTAGAATAAATTGCTGAACATGCCATATAAATATTTCACCTATATGTGGTCTGGTATAGAGTTTACAAATTCGTAGAATGATGACAAGGTTCAGAGGAAAACGTGATTAAATCTCAGATATTTCTGGAAGTGTACATAATTTTGTACAGTACCGTTGCCTAGATATTCCTGCACCATAAATAGACTCGTTTACGGACTTATAACAAGATTTGTGCATTTTGTCTGTTGATTTTGTATGCCTGTGTGTGTGTGAAGCGCACACTCCGATATACTCGGCGGGAATCTTAGTTCTGGGAGCATCGATAAGCCTCCAAACTGATTCGAATTAGTAATAACGCTATCACTGGAAATACGTATTGCCATATCCACAGCTATTTGCATGATTTTTACAGCGTTCGATATTCTCGTCAAATAGTCTCATTCTTGAAGTACCTTCAAGGATAGACTCGATAGCGCGAATCGCGTCATCGCGTGAATGCCTTTTATGCGTGGATTTGTCTAATTTTCTAAGAACGCTCTCATGTAGACAGCCGTATGGCAAATAATGCCCTGCAGGCAGAGTCGTGATCCATTGTTTGAATCCTTAGAAAGCTGGCTACAAGAATTTCAACGAATGAACTAAGCCCTAATGCTCAGCTCTGTTCCAGCTGCAAACGAGTAAATATCGAAGTATAACTTTTAGGAAGTGTATATGTTCTATATGTTTTTACAAATTGTAGAAATGAATTCTACATGTCAAAGAAATTAATTTAGGGTATAATCTTGATGTACCCATAACATCGATGCAAGGAGAACTTGCCTCTTTTGCTACCACGTTTCAAAAATTTGAAAAACAGGACGTGAATACGTGTTCTGCTTTTTTTCTCAACACACTATATAGTCTAGTACGCGACCTGCGTTGGATTACTGGCAGTGGGTTGGCTAAATATAGCCGCTATCTCGGAACAGCGTTAAAATATACATTAAGCTAGATAGCCCGTTAGTGTTTTTCCTGAATATCGTTAGGTAATAGCTGGGGTGCGTATCGAGGCTACTTCTGAAATGTAGTACAACGCTTGGATTATTTTTAGAGAATCTAGAAAAGTAGAGTACCGCATGAATATGCATGCGTCCAAAAATCGCCGAAACTTTCGCACGTTACATGGTGGGTGAATCTTTGATGAATCGCGCGGCGCTCGTTCGCGTTTCACGACGGCGAGCAACTTCTTCGACAGTTCGATCCGACTGCTGCAAACGGTCGTAACCTTAAAAGTCTGGAAAAATATCGTCGGATACAGCGTCGAGAACGTGCGAGCGGCTGTTCCTCCTCTATGGAAATAAATCAAACGTATAAAAGGAACGGGATTTAAGAGAGCCGTGAATTTGGACCTGGTTACCTTTCGGGTAACGGCTATCAGCCGACGGTGCTTTGAAGATTTACCGAGCGCGATAGGAGAAAAGAGGGCAAAGCGACACGGCACGCAATTTTTAAGGTTGAGCTTTGGTCTGTTCTCCTAGAAATAGGCGAAAAGGAAGTTTAGCCCTCGAGTTACGCGAAAGTTTATTACGTTAAGTCAGTGGAGATGTAAGCTTCGCGCGATGCTTGCTTAGAATAAAGCTGCGAGCAATGCTGATAGCGATGCTTCATTACTGGGGGGTTTTAAAGAAATTGGAAAAGTTCTGCGCCGGTTCTTTAATGGGCGGGCTGTCATGAGAAGGAAACTTTGTTTCTAACGTGAATACTAAAACTGTTGGGCGGGGCAAATGGCGTTAACTGTGCGGCGATAAAATTGTAGTATTATAATGAAAAAGTGTTTTTAATGGAAAAAGTAACTGTTGATTCTTTCCGTTGCGTAATAAAAATAAAAGTGCCCAGAGGAATATCGTTCTGGTGGCTTAACTCTCGTTAATTTTCTTGGTCGTCTGCAAAATTTCAATATCTGTCATTAGTCTGCAAATTATTTCATGAAAGTGCAGGTATAATTATTGATCTAAATACAGGAACTTCAACGTCCATTTAATTAATATTTACAAACATTACCCAAATAAACGTGCATACTGTCTACTCAGGGAATCTACAACAGAAAGAGGTTCTCCAATTTTCATTTTTACACACAAATCTGAAACCTGATTAAAAGTCAAAATTTTCATCATTGACGCGCCTGCCACCCTTCCTCCCACAAAATAAAAGGCATTCATACACAGAACAATAAGAATATTAATTAAGCTAGGCTGCCCACTCAGCCCAGCCATGGTGGTAGCGACGATGAAAGCATCTTGATTCCGTGGCCCTGCTCGAAAACAAATCCATCAATTCACAATAAAAGCATTCGATCGCAGGTCGAAGCTTAATCTCCCTCTCAAGATTCCCTTCGCTTTTCAACGCTCATTGTTACCCACGCCAAAATCCCCCGGTATTCTGATCGTCGGTCTCTCCATTATCCACGTTTCGTTTAACCTCCTTCGATGCGCCCTTCCGCTCCGATATCTTCGTTCGTCTCTAATTCTCCGTCTCGCGAGGATGCCGACGTCGCGATCGTCGAGGGTGAGAGAGCAAACAACCGAGCGTCGGATCTCGCAAATCTAGATATATACATACATATATATTCCATCAACAACCGTAGCTCGTTATCGACACGCTTGTTTAGCATGCATCCTGTGCCTCGTCACCGGAACACCGACGACAAACAACAGCTTCCAGATATCGTCCACATATACGCGGAATCAGATGGGCGAGTTTTGCATCGATACCAGTGACTCGGTGGACGAGATAAGGTGTGAAAGAGCTCAGTGCGGAGTGCAGATGGTTCCAGATTAGTTCCTCTATCCGAAATGCGTGTACTGGTACTCGATATTTTGCGTAAGCTCGAGGATGAGGGGATGCAAACAACCGAGTAGAGATCCAGATTACTGTAGTTCAGAGCGCAAAGTGTACCGAGGCTTGATGCCTATAACCATTGGGGATCCGTGGACCACTGAACTGGGGCAATCCACATCCTGACGACCTGTTACCACGGGAACGATGATCGAAATAACCAACCCTTTCTTTGTCATTCGATTCAACTACACGGACTCCTACAATATTGATTCATCGAGGTAGGTAATGAAAGGCCATGCTGTAACCTCAGTTTCCAGCATTGTTGGGACTTTTTCTCTTGTTCACTTTATTACTGGTGATGTTATGCATACGTTGGCCCCGAAGTCTTCATATTCTTGCTTTTTGTTCTCGTCTGGAGAATAAATCTCCGAGGGCGCTCAAGATGGAGGTCCGTTTGCTTGATTATGATTTCTTTAGGCATAATCTGGTATAGCCTTTTGAGTGCCAAAGGAAATTTTCATACATGCCACTCAAAGGGTTAAGACTAGGTCTAGACGCCTCATACGACCGCATTTAGAGTATCATCAGCCGGAAATCTAGATATGTAAGTAGTTTATGTTCCACATACGAGTCGCCCGGACAGGTGGGTAATATATGGTGGGAAAGAGACCAACGTGGACGCCGGTGAGTGTGCATGCTTGCTCTATCCTATCCGCTGCATCGGAATGCGTAGCCGGTACTCAATATTCCGCTTAGCTTTCGTTCCTTCTTCTTTCCACCCGTGGGTTTAAGGGGGAGCGAATAAAAACAAGCGAGAGGAAGAGAGGCGACGAGAGAAACCAGGTTGACGGAGCCGCTTGCACTTGCTGGAGAAGACGCCGTTGGTGGAGACGTACCGGTACGTGCATGTGGAAGACAAACGAGCGAGAAGAAGAGGGTTGCGGTGAGATGGAGGAGGACGAGTTTCTGGTGGAACCCCCAGGGACGATGGAGAACCTTGTTGGGCCCATGTCCGACGAGATCCAGTGGCGACGAGAACGTTTTCAGTGGCAAATACAGGCAAGTGTGAGCCATGATTTTTCTTTGACGATTTGTGCTTGTATGTGCTTTTATGTGCTTGTCGTGGATATTAATATGTACTAGTGCAGCCTACACACTCTCCGTACCTGAACATTGTAATACTGCATAATGGAGTAAATGTGTCCTTTTTAGATTTTTCAATTACACTACTTGAAATTTGTACCTGGCAATACTGAAAAAGTAGACTGCAGACACGGATATAGTCTCAGCACGTAATAAAAATTGGATGAAATATGCTTCCTGCGGAAGGAGGGTGCGATACCGCAGTGGACATGTTAAACAATTTGTCTTGACCCTTGTAGGCTTATGTACGAGTAAAAATAGCATATAAGTAGATCTTTTAGCAGCGGTAATTCAAGCGTAAGGGGTGAAACGACCCTCCGAAGTTCGACCCCTAGAGTGCTAATTTAGAAACGGTTAGAGATAGAATGTTTTAACAAATTTCGAATGGTCTTTGACATGCTACCACACTTGTTAACAAAGAGTCAAACTTGGGGAGTCTCGCTAGGAAGTCTCTATTTATTATCTACGACTATTCTACGAGCTTGTAGAGTTTCATTCAAATTGGACCAGGAAACGGAACTCCCTTTCTTGTAAACGACATGTTAACAATGCATTATGGAAATTTGTAATGGTAATGAGGAGGTATTCGAGGCAACGCTGTAGTGCCAATTGTACGAATGGAATATTGTCCTTTACTCCAAAAAAAAAAAAAAAATATGAAAACGTTCATAAGTTACATTTCGTTAATTTACTTTTTAATTTAATTTTATAGCATAAATGATAAACTGATAAAGAGGACTTGGAATCAAATGAAATTTTAAAAAATTCTGTGCAACTGGACTAGTACAATTGTGTTATAAAATAATTTTTTTATTTGAGGGATGGTTCATCAACAATAAAAGTATATTTACAAAATGGATCTCTCCAATGACAAAAAGATACATACTTTCTTTTTTCGATAATTCCAAGAACAATAAATGAGTTATTCCAATTGCTCCAAATCTTTCAAATTTTCCCTAACTTCCCAGTACTTTCCTTTTTTACCGCGTCAGTAAAAAAAATCTAAATCCCAGATCAGCTCAACGAAAGAAAGTAACAACAGATTAGGTCATCTTTTGGGGAATTAATTGATGTCTAACGGGTACACCCGTGAGATTACGGTTAGACGACACTGGTACCCTCCTCAGCCTTTCACGCTGCCTCATGGGTCTCTCCTTCTGTTCCATGGGACGGATACATAACACAAAAGAGAAAGAGAAGTACACGGGCAAACGGTTGCCGAGTGACTGAACGTCGGCGTCGCTGCGGGTGGCGTGGGATGGCGGGACTACGAGTTTGAGACGGCAGGGGGGGATGTCGATCGAGGAGTGGGGATTGGCGAGGGAACGGCGGCGGGAGGGACGATCGAACGACGGGTGGGGAAGATTGGAGCGGCGTAAACCGTCGGCGGGGCGGACCGAACCGTCAGTCAGCCGTGCTACGCCGTAGGAATGAGATCGGAATGAGAAACAACGTCGCACGATCCGACATTCGCGCGACCACGGTGACACGATTTAAAGACTGCACGCGGCTCGCACCGTACACATTAACGTGTCGCGATTCCGTATTCACTTGCGCGGGTGGGTAACCGTGACGTTGAAGTTTGGCGGCACGCGAGAGGCGTGTTTCCCAGGCTGTGCAACTGTGCGGTGCTATTCCCGTTTCTCCATCTTCCGCATTCCTCGCACCGATTGGAGTATCTTTCTCCGTGCACGAGGCGTCGTATCGACGGCGCTCCGAAATTATCGCGCCCAGACGGATCTCTTCGCCCCGAAGGAAAAGGTCGACGTAACGGAGCAGAAAACGTGAGTGAAATTCTATTAATAAGTTACTATACGTGCGCGTGCGTGCGAGTCCGAATATACGTGTGCCTTTGCGCGCCCGCGTTTTGTTGTTGATTCCTCGCGACTGTCAAGGCGCGTTTACGCGTGATACCACCTTTCGCTGACGCGTTCGAGGATCCGTTACCTTGGGATTGGCCTCCGCAGCGAGTTCCCAGTGACGCTGACTGCCGCGCGAATATCCGTGTTCTCCGTTTCGCTCGTTCGTTCATCTTTTGACTATACGCGAATGCGCCTTGACAGTTTTCGAGCCGAGTAACGCCTGGTCTGGCCGGTGTGTCTGCGACACGGGACGAACGTGTTCTGCCCACGTGCAGTCATGCCTCATTTACAACCTACCTGCATTCTTTAACGATTCCGCGAAGGGAAGACTTGCTCCGAAACGCTGCTCGAGGATTGGCCATTGTTTTGACCAAGTTAAATGGACGCGGTGCTTAGGCGCGATTTTGCTTCGGACAACTTTCATTTTCGTGATGCTGGTGCACGCTTGTTGGTATATAGAGACTCGTAGAGTCAGTTTAGATTGTCGATGTCTATTCATTTATGACTGATATAAATTTATAGAAATATAAACGGATGTGAGCAAAGGAATAAATGTACGTAAAATAAAACGAACATTACAAAGCAAAGGTCTTCATTTGTGTATATAAAGATCTGAGTTTGCATAAACATCCGCATCTAGTTATGGTACCTATAAGGTGTCTTGGGAGGTACTCGATTAAACCCACGTGTTCGGGAACATATGATCATAAAATGTTACGAACACTATAGGGCTACGTAGGTGCAGTAGGAAATTACTGGTATTGCTGGTATTACTCACAGTTATTGCTCCAATTGTCGACCTCCCATTTGCGACATGTCACTTGTCTGTGTAATCACTTTTATCGTCGTATTCGAAGCAACGTAGTTTCTATATGATGGCATACTTCGTGAATTTTTATTAATTTCTTATTTTAGTATACATTTTCTAGAAAATAATTCAGTGGAATTAAATTCTCTACCCTTGAAATTCATGGTATGCGATATAATATCGGAGAAGTACCTGTGAATTTACTACAAACTCAAAAACAAAGTCGAGATAGTAAGAAATAACTATTTCAGTCTTTTTTTTTTCAACGCACCATTATTTCGAATTATTCCAATTTGAATGAAAAGCAAGAAGAAAACATTAATTTATGATAAACATCCGTTCGCATAAGTCCATTCTATATAATCACTAACAAAGCTTCCCAAACGTAGAATATCACCCAAGTACAAAGAGTTACACTCGCCAAGATCCAATATCACGTGACACACTATAAGCTCGCTGATTCACGAATCGATTCCTACCTGGATCGAAGCTGGGTCGAGTTTGTTTCCCTTTCTTACATACTTATGTACTAAACCACGAGTTACCTCGGAATGTCCTCGCGAAGATAAGTATTTCGATGCTCGGTTTGATGCTGTTTCTGTCGAAACTGAGCCCAGCCGAGCGGTCATATCTGACTTGTAAATGACATCGTAACGTTACAGAATAGACGATAAGTTTCTACGGAGTATCAATAATACGAACGAAGCGACGCCGCGCGAGCGAACGGTGTTTCATAGGCGAATCGTTCGATCGACCATTTGTATTTCTTTGTCGAGTGACAACTCTTGAAATTCTCGATCGTGATTGTCGGGATTGCACGTAGAATATCTGGCGTGCTATCCTAACGCGCACTCGAGTCGAACAAGCCGGTTTTCTGCACACCTCGTTCTCTCGTTGCGCGAACCACACTGGCGTGAACTTCATGGCAGTCCGTGACCCCGACTGTTTCCTGTTACGAGAAAGGCTTTTGCGTGGCTCCGTTCGTTGGCATTCCTTTTGTCCGCGTTAATGATCATTGTGTAACCAGAATCATTTCGGAGGAAAAATCAAGCGTGCACGAGACCTCGGAGTACTTGGTTTCGTTTTTCACTGACGTTGACTTTTCGTTTATTCGAATTAACTGAAGCAACCGAGGAAACAGAGTTTAATTTTGTTACACCTCCTCCAAAGTAGAATTTCATTCTTATCTTTATATCAATATATGAGTCGTTCATTGCAGAAATCGATCGACTCCATAAAACGAAAATTTGTAATATAAATTCAAATAAATATTGTATAACGCATAAATACAGATGTAGCTTTCATCTAACGGTATATAAAATTAATAAGAAAGAAGAGCCAACAAATAATCGTGAGTAATGTTACAATTTTTATGTGACTGGTGGAGGTAATCGATTTCTGCAGTGAACGGCTCGTATATGTTTCAACAATTCCCATCTAATTCAACTAGTTCCATCTTATAATTTGAATAACTCCGTAGTTCTTCATTTTCTATAATCCAAAAATTGAACAACGAAGGAAACCATTTGGGAAGTTGTATCTTTTGGTTGTCGACGAATATTCGTCTTACAAAAAACTTGCAAAACTAGCAGACAATGTTAATTCAAACTTCGACGCGCCCCGGAGGTATTCTCTGACCGTGAAAGGTCCAGCCTAATTGTTGGTCTCTGCTCATCCAGAGCGGACGCAGCTTATAATTTACATTGTTAGGGACTGGAGGATGGAAAGAAAAATTCTGCACGGTCCAGATCCAGTCGGTCTCCTCTCGAGTCGGAGGGAAACGGTCTAAAACGGTCCTAAACAATTTTTCTGATCTGCAGCTGTGTCCTGGCATCCCTGTCGCGCGTGGAAACGGTGCGTTAAAATGGGTCCTTTTCGGAAGGAATTCGGTTACGCGCCGACCAGGTAGATAGATCTCGGGGGGCAAAGATCGACGGTTATTACCTGGCTGAGAGGCACGGCCTCATTCGTTTTCATTTGGCCCGTGTGCACGCGTTCCTTTCCGCGAATGAAAAGAGGATTTTCGCTTCCTTTTGTTTCTAAATTGCGCAAGAAGAAAATAAAAGGTCGGTTTGGACAGGCGTTCGTCATTCGTACCGTGGGACGGTGCGTGACGAAGAGAGACAGACCGAGGGAATGGAGCAGAGTATAGAAAGGGAGAGCCGATGGTCGGCTTAAATTTAATTCACTTCTCTAACTCCATCTCCCTCCTTCGCCACCGTTCCCTCTTATTCTCTCTTTATCAATCGAGCACCGAGTGCGGAAGCGGAGGAGGAATACCGCAGAATGCAATTTCCTCGGGGCACGAAGTAGATGTTCCAGTGGACTGCAATGGTCCAGGCATAGGTCAGCCGATGCGTCCCAGAGTCCTTTTTACGGAGATCTGCTCACCTCGGGTGTCCTTTGAAGCTGAGAACAATGAGAGGATGCTTTGTCCGGCCCGCGCTTGATGCGTGGTAATTTTCATAATTCTTGAGAGAAGTCGGACTCGACGATCGCAAGGAAGAGAGATACTAATTTATATTTCTACAGACTGTCCGTTGAAAACGCGGTAATTCTGCTTCCGGATTCGAGCGGTGGACGGTCTCGATGCCGAAGAAATGCGACTCTTTTTCCAATTTATGGGTAACACGTTGTAACGATTTTATTTGGCGTATCTGAGAATTGAGTTTCACTTGAAAGAAGAGCTTTTTATTATCTTTGAAATTGATAATCGCGCGAAGAGTTAAGTTAAATAGATTTTCTATTAATTATGGACATTTTTATTTTTATTTTCAGTTGAACGTATATGAATCATAATTAGTTTTTATCATGAGGTATTTGGAATAGGTTGACCTGTACTAAATATTACATATCTTTATCAAATAATCAATAGTTTTGACATTTCACCAAATTTTAAAACGTTTTAGAGTAACAACGACACTGAATCAATGTTTTTTTTTACGACTCATCGAAGCCTATTTGGTAAAGAGTCGCGCTGAAAAATTATTTAAACTGGTTTCAGCGTGCTTCGCGTTTCTACATTTACAACAAATCATCGCAATTTACTGGTTCGAATGAATGAATATGTATCGCGAACGCAATTTCACGAGATCCCGGCGCAAACGTCCATCGAATTGTTAACCGCACAAACCGCGGCTTGAAAATGGAATCCTTTTTCATGAAACGTGGCGACCTTTAAAATGCATCGATAATAAGAATCGACAGACGTTTCCATTCTGTTCTTTGAAACCGTAGAATTACAGAGAACATTCTTTTGAATATCGAACGCCGAGGGAATCGAAGCTAGAATCGACCGCGCCTGCAAAAAGAATTAGATACGAATATGGTAATAAATTTCGCTAACTGAGTCGAGTTACGATAGCCAGCCAAGTGCATTTCGTAATTTTAACTGTAGTCCAGGTGTGCGTCTGCAAATATCTACTTTAAATATGGATGACACCTAATTGAGAATGAATATTATTTCAAAGATCTATTTATGTAAATCGACCAGAGAATATTCATATAATTTATCTTTTACAACAGAAAATAAATTCATGAACATTATTATGTATGATACAAAGTTTTAGTATCGATGCATAAAAATTTAGTCGATACATTTATACTATTTCCTATAATTACTAAATGTAATCTGTTCTTAATTTTTCACTGAAATTCTACTTCAGAGATCACCTAACTAGCGGTACTTTATCGTGCCATCTTGAAATAAAAATAAAATAAGAAATGGTAAACGTTTCTTGTAATATTCTAGAGATTTATACCTTCGTTGTTTCAAGTTCATCGATAACGTTTTCCAGTACATATTCGTAATCGAGGAAGAAAAACAGATTTCCTTAGCGGAGCTCTTATACGAAGGAAATCAGGTCGCGTTACATACTGAATGCAATTTTCCCGGTATGGCGTGTCACTATTCCGACGGGTACCCATCCTGTTTCTTTCATTTGAAAATCCGACTGGTTCGAGCACACTTCAACTATGAAAAGATGATGCAAGTTGCGTGAACGCAGCTGCTTGAAACGCGGAACCACGGAACCAATGAAATACCGTGCCTATGTATGTATTATTCAAAATGTACGATATTTTTCATCGTTCTTCGTTATCTCGGAAGACTGTGGCAAATGTATGGACGAATATTCCGCGTGGAACTATTTCAAGCACCAGCCGTTGCGCAGCATAGAAAATGTTGTTTAAATGCGGAAAGTATTCCGGGGCCTATCGACGTACAGAGGTTTTTGTTAATGGAACAAAATAGCAGGCGAATATTTCGGTTTAGAGTTAAAAATAGTTGAATGTGAAAGCAGAGAATTAATTAGTATGTCATTGGTGGTTAATTCTTGGTGTTAGGTCAGTTGTTTGTTTTTCACTCCGTTTGATCCTAAATTTTTTGAATTGTTTGCAGAATCAAGATTGTCTACGGCTGATCAGAGGATGAACTAACTGTTAAATTTCCAAGAGGGACCGAGGAGGGCAGACGCGCGTCATCGCCAAATTTTCCTAGGCGTCCGGGTTCGGGAGGATGCAGCGGTCGATGACGTGAATCGACCGACTATCGGTCGACGAGTACGTGCCTCGTCGTCGGTTGAATGGCTGGCCAAGCACTCGGTTCTCGTTGTCCGAGGACTGTCTTCTCACGGTGCCGGACGAACCACGAATAGGCGTGTTTCCTGTACACCGATCCATACACTCGTCAGCTCGTAGACTGGCCGATTCGTTTTAGCCATCAAATACTGACCCCGTAGTCGTTTCGTCGTCTCCGCGGAATTCCCTCCACTATCATCGACTCCGATCCGTCCACGTCTTCCCTGGAATCCCACGAGATAAGAGAAACGACGGGCATCAGAATCGCGGGGACAGGGGAAGCAGAATCCGTGGAATAGCTCGCCGAAGCGTCGTTCTTAAGAAGCTTCCACCGAGGAACGAGTGGAAGGCCAGTCATAGCGAGACCAAACGCTCGGGGATAGGTCGGGAGCCGACTAGTGGCCAGTTTCCACTGGAGGTCGTACTCGCGACGGATGAAGGCAACGCTCCAGGTGAACCGTCGGTTCCGCGAACGTCGCCCTTGATCCAAAGGTCAGGTCGGCCACGTGCACAGCCGCGTACACGTTCACGATTATCGGTATCACGAGGATCGCGTCGAATTCCCCACCAACTACGGCCACATGACTTGACGATCGCCCCACCTACCGCTGTTCGTCGTTGAGTGAAGGCGGCGGCAGTGGCAGCTACGTCATATAGGGAACGACGAGCACGACGACGACGACGACGGCGGCGACGACGACAACCGACGACGACGACGACGAGGAGGACGTGGACGAGGAAAGAGGAACAGATAGCAGTAACAACGAGCACTGTGGAGGGCACTTACTTAAACAGTGACACACGCCGCTGGTGATTCAGTTGGCGGCAGTCGGTCAGCAGGTGCGAAACGCGCTGCTGGATTTTGCCTTTTCTCATCCGGTTTCGAGCGTTTTCGATAAGCTGGGTTTCGTTTCTTTTTTTTTTTTGTTTTCGCGGGAATATCGTGGGTGGACGTGACGGTGCCGTTGTTTGTTGTCGTTGTTCTTGTTACCTTCGTCGCCTTCTCCGCCGGTCGCAGTGGTGGTTTTTGGTGGATAGTGGTGGATCACAGTGTCGAGTGTGAAACTGGAGCCGTTAGTGGTAGCTGCCGAGGGGAAGAGCTATCATGTGCCCGCAGAGGATTTTCGGACTGGCGATCGTCGCGCTGGTGACTTTAGGTGGACGAGTGACGGGGTACACGAATCAGTGGGCAGTGCACATCGACGGGGGACCGGAGGTGGCCCAGCAGGTCGCACAGGAGCATGGGTTTCAATATCTTGATAAGGTAAGGGAATTTTTATTTTTCTTTTTTTTATTTTATATTAACCCATTTGTTTGGTTACAATTGGTTGCAAATTAAAAGTCGATTCAATAACAAAGAATATATGCTTTCAAGCACAATTCATTTTTACAGTAAAAAAACTATAATTTCTGCTATATTGGAGCACAGTAAATTTGTTTGTTTATCTTTCAGTCTAATCTTGTTGACTTTTGTAGAATTTACCATCCTGTTGATATATTTATCTCCGTTACGAGATATGAAACAATTAGCATTTTTATCTGGTGCAAAGTATTGATAAGAGTTAATTCATTGGTCGGATGTGATCAGTCTTGACTGATAAGGGAATTTAATTAAACTGTTACCTCTATCACTATGTTTGCGTTCCGATTGAAATTAAACCTCTTTTCACAACTCCAGACAATCGGAACACAAATACATGAAGATAACGATGAGTCCAATTTCAACAGAGACTAAGGAATTCGTGCGTTCAAATGAAATATTTTTCAACGATTTTAGAGATACATGAATCTTTTTACTCTTAATAGCATGAAAACGTACTTGACATATGATACATCGTCCCACAATGGGACTTCAGATGTCCTTTTGTCGAATGTGACCAAATGGCCACTATTAGTTTTGTAACGAGCTGGTTCTTCTTTGTGTTACGTTATCGTTTCTTTCGCGAAATGTTCGATTCTCACCAACACTGAAAACTAATACACCTACACCATCAAGGACTTACGCAACATCAGCTTTCGCTTTTGAGCATCCCAGATAAATGAAAACAACATATTGATAACCATATCAGAGAAAATGTCAAATATATCGTAAAAGTGACACAAACGGGTATCCCTAATCTTGAACTTCGCGAAGTCGCATGACAATTTTCTGAACATTTTTTATCTTGAATTTACGAAGGATGCAATTGTTTTTTAACACAAATTTGCATATTTCGCGTCGCGTGTCACAGTCACCTGACAGCTCTTTATCGTCATAGCAAATTCATGGACAAATGTATGCAATGTGTACCGAGTGTTCGTCAATAGTTGCAAATATTTTATATTCTACAACGCATATAAATGCGTGCTGGAAGTCAACATTTCCGTGATGTTTAGTCATACATTGCTCATCGATAAGTTATCACTATATCCTGATCAAGCTACTGCGTTGTAGAACATCTATTATCCGAACACTGTTAAACCAAACGTTCGTCTACTCGGAAAACGTTAATTTATCATACTGAACGTCATTTTTACGTTCATTAGTTTGAATCAAGCCTGTAGAAACACCTGTTTCGGGTGTATCGTAATGAATTAACAGATTAGTTGTTAATGGGGATCAGTAGTCTCGTTTTTACACCCTTTGTCGCGGATAATTTGCCTGACAGGAAAAGCACAGCGGCCCCTCTTCGGTTATCCTTCTACGGGAACGCAATTATGTAAAATGGGATACAATATACGCGAGACAAGTTAGTTAAGCGAACTCTTTGTACATGAAAGATCCGTCATCACAAGTGCACGAAAAATATTCATACACATCGGCAAAGTAGTTCCTTTTATAATATTAAAGACGATATTTGTTTACACACTAGGGTATATTAATCTCTCGACATGTAATTCTTCTGTTTCTTTTTTTTTAATCATTTTTATTTATTCGTTCTTTCTTCTCTGTCATCTTTTTCTACCTTCACTCTATTTACACAAGTATATCTTTTTGCACCAATTAAAGATTTGTATCTATACATAAATCTAGTCAGTCACCTTCCATCGATTAATCAAAACCAGTATTAGGTTATTAAAAAGAAAAACAGCCAAAAAGTTCATGCTTGAATTATGCGAAGAAAAAGTAAATATGATTTGATTTGATTGACAACAAAATTGCTGTATCAACGCTTGCTAGCCTGATTTTTTCTGCGTTTGTCGCAACACGCGATTATTTCTGCCACACAAGCAATCGCACACGCGTTAAATCTATTTTTTCGTTTCATCGTTTTGCGGCGTTCCAGTTCGCCTTATTCATATGCGGAGCTTATCGTTTTGAAATCGTACGACGAGCCGAGTCTTATTCCGCGTACAGATAAATTCCTTAGAGTGCAGGATCGGTCTTGATATTACGGCACCGAGAAACTTTTCGTGGTTTCGCTATCAAAGTGAGACATTTCTGAGAAGTGAGGCTCAATCATGTCAAGCTCATCCTTCCCTGCGACGTATAATATTTCCCGGCTAGACTCACATATGACGAGAGGAATATGTTCGTCGCTATTGCGGGAAGGAATAGTAATTTTCTCGGCCTACTTCGCGAGCTACGGCTTTGATTTTTTTGTTCTACGCAAATTTTCAATCGCTTTCTAACGTGATAATAATACTGTACGTGCACGTACTATGGATTTCTCGTTGCAATTATTTCTAAAGAGAGTATTTCACGAGCCGTTTCTATAGCAGATCAAAAATGGGCAAATTGTTTTGTTTATCAGTATCCTCGTGCTTTATTTCAACATTTTCTGCAGTATTTTCAAATGAAATTTGTGCTCGACTCTAAACTTCCTACGTTGAAAAAATATTTTACTATGTAGCGTTTATATTTGCAGCTTGCAATCATGAGATTCCCGACGTCGAAACGAGGGCATAGAGTTATCCCTGCATATTTAGTAAAAATCCTACCCTATTTCCAGGCAATTTGTCTCGACGGGCGAACACGAGAAGTGGGTCATTTTTTAACTGTTTTTTTCCGTTACTGACGCGACGAAACTGTCATTTGCTCGAAATGAGATTTATCAATTCTTACAGACGTCGATGCTACATTCATTAATAAAATATTACATCCTCTTTTTCTTATTGAAGTCAATTCAAAAGGGATTTGTTTCTTTATTAAACTCAGGTACAAGCATTAAATGCAACATTATTTAAATGTTTGCAACCTAAACAGTTCAGATGTGACACAAAATTATCTTATCATTTATACATTAGGATGGTAATAGCTTTGACATAATAATGATAGTAACAATAATAATAATAATAATAATAATAAATATAATATACTCATTAAACTCATTACTACTTAGATGATAAAATGATTTTGCGATATACTTGAAGTTGATCACTCGAGGTTAAAACATCTATATATAATGCAGTATTTATTTTCATGAACTTCCCATTTGCTCGCAAAATAAATTTCATTAGTAACTTTGAAAATATTGGCAAGCGGAGAATACTATTGTTTCAATTCCTTTTTTTCTGTCTGTTGAAAATTACACGTATTCGACGAATCACGTTGACATAAGTCTTTAGCGTGCTTTTAGCCACCAGCTATGAATTTTGTTCCAACTACGTGCTTCGCATCACTGTCAAGACCGGAAATTAACCTTCGAACGAATCTCCTTTCTGCCTAAATAGTTTTCGTCGCGACTCGCCCCTATCTTCGCTTTCCACGTCAGTACTCGGTCGATCGCGAAACCTGAATGAAACACAATCTAGCGAAATGAAACTTCCAGTGAAACGAAGTTTCAACAGCCATTTGAATCCTTCGAACCAGTCCTGTCGAGAGTTGTTCTTCGGAGTGAAGCAGTTTACCCTCCGTCTACGTTTTCGTGATAAGCAAACGTTACAGACTGGTCGAAATCAATTGGCCACCATGTGTCGGGTCGTTTCATTAACAATACAAGCGCCCCTTTTGTTCGGAAAAGGTAACTAGAGTAATTTACAATCGTTATATTTTTTTTTTTCATTTTCTATGATCGTCTTCCATCTCTTTATTATACTTTCGATAAAAAGAACTCATTCAGTCAACATTCATCAACAAACGAGTTAGTTTTGCAAACTCGCGAATGTAAAACATATCTAAATTTGAAAATATGTATATCGATGAATCTAAATATTTGAACAGATTCAATATAAGAATAAAATATAAAAAAAAACTTAATACTCTTTTATTCAATTTCAAATTACATATGCTGGATTCATATTTTTGCAAAAACTTGCAAGTACTCATGACGTAAGAACCTTCTTAAACAGGGAAAAATATTCCTAATCGTATGCTTATCGCGAAACGTGTACGTGTTAACTGATAGCGTTAATTGTGTGTGAACATAACTTGCCTAGACCAGGTGGTAATTCAACTACAAACAAAACGAATAATTTTCTGTATTTATCTTGGTAGTTAAAGGCATTGTGAATGTACACTATACCGAGGTCAATGAACGTTTCAAACACCCACGATTTGGAATTCGACGTAGCACTTACATATACTTTTTGTTGAAAAAGATCTGTTTGCAGAGACCTATTAAGATAAGAGAAGTATGTGGAATATCTTTTAGGAAAATAATTCATACATAGTATATTGTGCACATGATAATGATTCCTATAGCAATACATAGCTATACAGCATTCACGTAAAAGGAATTCATATTATTGGTGATGAACCGATTTCCTTTTCGTTGCTTCAGAGCCAATGGATTTCCTTTAAGTTTCATTAAATTATTTTGCTGACCACCGATACTGGCGCAAATGTAATTTCGCCCATGGTTACTCGCGTGTCAACTTCGGTATGTTCCAATGACTCACGCGATAGAATGTATTTACTTATTTTTGCTAATACGACCATACACACCGCGTAGGCTAACTCTGCGCGTTCGCAGTTTGTTCGTTCACTTCGTATACGACCACGGTTGTCAGGAGCAATTTGCGTCACCTTAAATATCCAGCAGGTGGTTCGTTTCGAGTCGGATTTCGCACTGAAAAAAAAGCGGTGCGAAATTCTGGACAAACTGAAACTGGAAGGATAAATTAAAACACCGTCGCGAGGAAATTGTGTTAATTTCTTTAATTGTTCAATTTTAGAAACGAGCAGCGCGAATTTTTTTCGATGTTATTCGCACGCTTTGTCTTTTATTATGAACGCCTTTCGTCGCGTATCTTTTATAAATGAGAGGACCGCTGGTCAGACTTAAGCAATTTTTTATGAGTATTATCATGTGCTGAAGTTGAGAAAAGAAGGGAAACGGCTGTCGATGATAACGGGGATTCCTGAAAACATACTCTACACGGAACACGGTAGAATAATTTGTTTAGCGATTTGCACGTTTTTTTCTCGTTATTTTTCGCGTGGAACTCGACGCCTCTTACTCGAGCGATTTTTATCGTTGTGCCAATACATTAATCGTCATCGGGTAATTTTCTTTTAATCCTTCTGCATCATCTTTGTGGAAATGCAAAAATTACGTATATACTAAGAAGTCGATTCAATTCTTGTTATTGTCACTCGTCAACCGTCAACAATTTGATACCGCCGAACAATAAAACTTTACACAGGAATATTTCTCTCTTGTTAGCTCAAAATCGTCACAGGTTTTTTATTTGTTGCAATACCAAGAATCGAAATATTGAATAAAGTAAAGAATAATGTTGGGTGGTAGCCAAATCGTCTGTTTTCTTCGCTCAATCACAATTATTTTCACGGCGATTAGTCGAATTGTGTTTGTTTTTATCCCATAGCGCTCGAATGTTTGTGCAAACGTGTAATTCGTCAGAAGTATCATGAACATTGATCTGGGATTAACCGACTGTCGGGTTTTCCCTTGTTCGTTTGTTGTTTTATTCTATCGCGTAATTGGTAAAGGGGGATACCTCCACGCCATCGACAGCGAGCGCTCGCGTGTTTTTCAGTTCTGGTTTTCCCCGTCATTCAACTGAAAACAATAGCGTAGTCTGTGTTTCTCTTTTAAATTCAAAACTTTTAATTAGAAAGTGTTCTTGCCTCTACACAAAATTAGGGAAACTCGAAATTTAAATTTTATTAACTTATTTCAGTTAGTGTTTTAATTTTTGTGTAATTATTGTAACAATTTATTGAAATATTCTATTTTTGGGAAGTAGGTATGGATATCGTTGTTTAATCATGTGTCCAAATTGATAAGCATTGGCAGGCTGGGTATTAGAAAAGAGGAGCTCTCGGCTGTTAGGTCTCTTAACCATGTCTTCCAATATTTCAGAGACTGTCTCCCATAGTGGCTCTTAAATTATGGTTATGAAGATATACGAGACACGAGCCGGGGGGACTAAATGATTACTGTGGTTCAAAAATGAGGGAAAATTGTGAACTTTTAAAGGATATAGGTTTCGGTGCACAAAGTCGCACGTTGTAACAAAGAATACATTTCAGCATAAACCTGATATTCACTGTTGAAAATAAAAATGATAAATTTAAGTACATTCGCGAGGTAGAAATTTACTAATGCCAATATTAACCACTTACACATATTTACATAAAAATTTATTCGAGCTCTTACAAACCTTACTACAATCAAATTATGGTATTTATGATTCAGGAAGTGAATAGGGATATGAAATGAACCAGACTTTCAAAATATAGAACAATGCCTTCAAATATTTGCTATTTGTAGATATGACATATGTGTGTTACCTTAATGTTCGTATTGTATGGTAATACTGTAGTGCATGCAGGCTTGAGCCTTGTTTACGTATTTCTAAGCAACACTTGTTAATACAAAAGCATATAAGGTAGCTCTTCTGTTTTCTTTTATATCGTTAACTTTTCATTGTATACTGTTACGAAACTGAATTAATTTCAGCTGAGAAAACATTTGCTCCAATTATTCTATTCGATACCTTATTGTATAACTAGTTCTCTAGTATGGTGTCTATATACTGTTTTGCACGATTTCTTTATCACATTTGTTTATCTTATACCTTATATTCCTTGTCTTTGTGCTTCTAAAAAATAATTTCCATATCCAATCTCCCTTTAAATTTCTTCGTTTTATTTCTCTACGTGATACGAGCCCTACTTTCGACATTTTTATCAGACAGATGGAAAGGTATTCTTATTCTAAATATGTTCTTATCGTATTTAAACACGATAGCAAGTAACGTTTCATCGACTGAGTTCCTCCCAATCTATGTCAAAATTTTTCTCAAGTCAACTTTGCACTGCTAATACTCCCTAAGAAACACGAAACAGCGTTTAGACATTGTAGAGAGATTTGGAACAGTTCTTATGGAATCAAGGTACGATTTGTAGAAATAGTTGGAAACATTCTCGCGTAGCGTCTAGTGTTTCGAGTCTCGGCGAAGTTTCAAGAAAAGGATTATTTCTCCAACAATAGATCGTGTTCGGGTCCATGTTCTCGCAAATTGTTCGCTTAAATCTTCTTCGAGCACGATAATAAGGTGAAAAGCGAAAATCTAGAGTTCTAAATCTAGAGTCTACATGTTGAGGTAATTAACGAAATCGTGTCTTGTGCACGTTAAAATAGGATACTAACGAAAAAAAGTTCAGTGAAATAAAATTCTTATTATATTTCATATTACACTTTATCATATTTGAGATTTTGATATATTTGAATTAGATGGATATGAATTAGATATTAGATAGAGATTAGAGAGTAGTGGTTACTTAAAAAATTCTGTTTTATAGAATACTTTTATTTCAGTTTATGTGACATTACGTTATAAATTTTCCGTTTTATAATACACCTGGTGGTATCCATTACAGTTCTCTCGCTATGCATAACATCGGGTTAATCGATTTAACACGATTGGACAAAGGCCAATTGTACTAATTGCAAGTACCGTTAACCATGCAACAATGTTGGGCCGCAGGTTAGCTAGATTAGACTAGAATTCATTAACAAGGACGAAGTGCGTTGATTGCAAGTGAAAACAATCGAATCGTAACCTATTGCCATCTAATTTATTATCTCTACCTAGCGTCACACGATCTGCACTGGTTTGAAATTTGAAGCAAATATTTGACTTCAAAAATAATTCCAAATAGCACTAAAAAGATAATGTAGTTTTTTCGTTCGCAAGTAAATGAAGTTTGAGGAAAAACAGGTTAATCGACTGGTTCCAAAGGGGCGTATACAATAATTCGATGTCGTTGGTTTTCATCCCTTGTTCATCGATTTCCGATCAGAGAGGATACAAGATAAAATCGAGAAAGGAACCGATTTTTCGACCGACTCGTTTTGTTCCCGAATGACATTACCTGAATTTGTCTTTGTTCGTTTGCTGCTCGCCCGTGACGGGACACCGCGTCCTTTGTAGAAGCGAGGAAGTTCCGCGAGAATAGGTCCTTCCGTGTAAGTCCGGATTTCCAGGCGAGCCTTTCACGACGATTTTGCGAAACCCAACATTTCACTGGATTACCGTCGAGCGAGATTATACTTTCAATGCACCTTAAAACTCTTCGTCGGGGATTCGTCGCATGGCCCGAATTTGTAATTACTATGGTGTCCTGCGATACGGTGAAAGGATACATTCGACGTCCTGTGTCTTCGATGCGATAACGCTCCTTTGAGACCATAATCGACATAGGAAAAATTGGAAGCGATTGAAATATGAAATGAAATTATTTGCCTTTATGAAACCGATACTTTTGTCTCAGAAACTTCGACAAAGCGATCCAGCTCTGCGAGTGTTTATGAAGTTTCCTCGACGCGTTTCTTCCTGAGTGTTTGATCAACGTATGCGGAAGTTATAGTGGCGAAAGCATTCTGCAATAGTCTCTGGAAATAAATACGACGGTTTATTCGTATCTTAAAATACTCTTGTTGAAACGTGTAAAATTTTCGAACGCACGTCATCGTTAGGCTTTAATGCCTTCCACGTTACGCTACATTTCAATTAATAAACCAAAGCGCCGGTTTGCACGAGTTATCGGATAATAGTAGCTTGGCTCTGTTGGGTGGAAAGATCGGAGCATACAGGCAAGAACTTCAGAACTAGTTAGAGCTTGTTGGCAAGAAAATGGGAACCATTAGATTATCGTTCATGGCTGAAAGTTGACATTGAACTTACCTGATCGCGCGGTGTACGAAATTTACTCGTTGTTAGGTTATGTTAATTGCTGATTTAAATTACATATGATCTAGAATATTTCGTACAAAATAATTTGCATTATATTTACATTAAAACCCTTCATTATAGAATCTCCTTATAAACTTTGCAAAAATTCGACTATTTTCCTGAAGTAATAGATCCTCATATTGTTTAATAATTAATAATAATTATGCCTAGTATTTCCTTAAATAATCATCGTCTCGAGCAGATTAAAAATGTTCTATTGATAATATCAATCTTCGATAAAAATAGCAGTAAAAATTATTACTTACGTATATTTCCTGATACACAGGTTTTCGTATCTCTGAATACCAACAATGCGCGTGGAAAATCGTTTCTGATTCGTCGCACTGCTCTTTTACGCATTTCTCGCGTGGAAGTGGATGGAAACAGTATCGCGCGGCAGTAACAATAGGGAAAAAGTGTTCGTATGCTACGTGAGATATATAACTGGGGAATTCACGTGACGCGTATTCCCTACGAATGAATGGTTCGAGGACCCTCGGAAAGCATTGCGTTTTGAATGATCCTGGGAGCGGGTGAAAAGCATGCACAAAAGAGCATCGTGCCCTGATATTTATAAGTCGTTTCCACCCTTGCTACTTTAAATGTGAAAGGGGTGACTATGCTACGTTAAGAGAACACTTAAGCCACGCTAAACGCACCCTTTGTCTTTGCTGGGTTCTTGTAGCTTCTCGAGATCAAACGATCAGGGGAGTTAGCGAGTTGAAAATCGGACCAGATTTTTATTGCAGAAACGAAAAGCAGGACGTGGACAATTTTGCAGGATATCGGGAAATTAATAACGTCCTTCGAGTCGATACGATTTTTCCTTTGACAATTACGTTCAATTCCTGCGTAATATTTCCTGTATTTATATTCGATTTCTTTCTATTATTTCCTGTATTTGTAAAATCGACGTTTAATTCCTATTCCTTTATATACATCCAACTCGAAATAACAGTAACGTTTCCAAATTTGTCAAAGCATTTTTAAAAATTACAAAATTCTTCATCTTTTTATCCTTGCACCCCAACACGATTCGCACCTGTCTTTCCTCGAGCTAGAGAAGTTCCTCTCATGAAATATTTGTACAGGGATAGGAATTAGGAATACCTGGCTGCAGGTAGCCACGATGAAGCATTCTTCTTTCAGGATGCCACGCAGCCTGCCGACCGACATATATACCCTACCTGCCCCCTATACCTATTCACTATTTAGTACACGGCATTTCGATGCAACCCTAAGTACTGCCCGTTGAACCTGTTCTGCTTCGCGTTTCTTACTTCGTCCTCATTTCTACGAAGATCATGCGCCTTCTAGATCCTTTTGGATTCGGCACGTTTGCGGTGCGCTACGCTGAAAGGAAATCGTAACTGCGAGGAGCGCTATTCAGCTGTAAAAATTGAGATACTTGAGATTCTTTTAAAAAAAAACTACAGGCCATATCAGTTTCAAACCCTTGCACGTGTTTGGACAAGTGAAAATAATTTTGTTCAGGGTAGTAATATCATTGTTATTTATCTTTGTAGAAAGTATATAAAAAAAGTTCGATTTTATCATAAACATTTACTTATTGATTGCTTATAACTTAATTTCATCAACTTTTATATTTGAATCCCACGACTTTACTGTCCCACGCAATTTACATTAAGTTTTAATGAGTTCTTCTTATTTCCTAAATTTCGTTAACTTAGGTTTATTCATATTTTTATTAATCACGTTATGATATTTCTATCTGGACGTGAATTGAAACAAATTTTTGCTCGTTTTGCTCCAAAAACGAGTAACAGATCTCTTTTCTCCTCTCGCGGATATATCCGGGGATAAAATTTGAGTGGACAAATATCCACGAGCTGTGGGGTATTTATCCAACGGGAATGGAGTTGAAAAGGGTAATTTATCGATTTCCAAAGGGGTGTATCCACCGACGGTGAAAATGGGGAAAGAAACCGTGAAAGCAAATAGTTCGCGCGTTCTTTCAATGGTATCCACCTTCCATTTATGCATAGAGGTACTGTAAAAGACAATCGAAGCTTCTGCGGTGGAGCCCCATCTCTGCCGTCTTCCCTCAAGAAATTAAAGTCGTTCGTAGGAATTTCTCTGTCTCTCCTCGCTTCCTCTCCGTTGCAGTGATTTGAAGTGTCAATGGCTGCCACTCACCCTCCACGGTAAGACCCCTTGTTTTCCACCCCTTAACGTCTCGACATTGAAACGCGACGGCACGTTAAGAGCAGGTTTGCTTGGGTTGAGGAGAGTGAAAGAATCTAAAAGGGAAACGCCAAAGAATCGCAGGCAAAGCGATAACGAGAGGAGTCGAAGAAGTAGAGCGAAATAAACAGAAAGAGAAACGGGGGGAAAAGCTTGACAACCTAGTCGCGGAATTTTCCTGACTTTCATTTAAAATTTATGGCAAATGTCGATGTCAATGTTTGAAATTTGAATTTTTATGGTTTTTTCGAATTACACGTAAAAGAAAATTAAAAAAAAGAAATTGTTCATTCATAAAAGTATAAAAGTGCCCCTCTGAATAGACGAACACTTGAACACTGCAACTTTCGTCCCTGTTCCCTCCCACTTTTAAACCAGAGAAATTTAAAACACGACTCGGTTGGATAATAGGATTCCACGAACAGATTATCGCGAATCAAGCTGGCCTCGTGTACGTAACGTGTATCCGCTTGCTCGCGTGATCCTCACTTGTGCTTGCGCTAGCATATGCAACGTTGCACGTCTTCGTCATCTCAATTATTGTTACGCTCTAGTAGCTCAATGTCAAGCGGCATTCTATCTTAATCTTGAGCAGGCGAGCCGGTCGTCATTAATCGTGTTTACACGGCATAGACCGCCTGACAAAATGTTAATTAACGATGGACGCAGGCAATGTCGCTAATGAAAGTGTAATGGGTCAAAGGGAATATAATTCGCACTGTTGATCTAAGGAACAGGCCGCAAAGGACGTTAGCATTCCCATGGGCAATTCCCGGGTCGCTGCGAATTTGAAAGTTTCATGTCGATCCCATCGCGAATCGATAAAGTAAATATCGTCGAGTCTTGTTAAGATACAATGCGTAGAAAATATCGAGGAAATACCGATTGCAACTTAAGAGAACTCGTGTTGATGATTAAAGTAAAGACAAGAATGTTTAGACTAGAATAGAAATTTACTTTCATTTCGATAGATTGCAAATACTGAACTATCGACTAAACATTCTTTATTCGAAACTCTGGCAATCGAACTGTAAAAGTAGCAATATTTTCTTAGTGCCTCCAGTAGCTCGAGTAAACACTTTGCACTTCAAGTATTCCTCACAGACAAGGCTCAGCGTTGTACTCGTCGCCTCTCTGCACTGTTATGTAATACTCTAAAATTAGATTTCATTTGCAAGTGATGTCATGTGTCGTCGATATCACTCATTCGCAAATAAAGCCGAGAAAGTCCAATCTGCTAGCCAAGAAAAAATTCGACTCCGAGAGGTTAATAATCCTCAAGAACGTTCCTTGCCACTGGATGTTTTCCTGCTCCCTTCGTCGAACACGAGAGCGTGTGTTCCAACATTCGTTAAGCAATAAGAAAGTCTCGCGACACGTAGTTTCAGAGGCAGTTCGACTTGGAAGGGTTAACAACGACACGCGACACTATTTCCGTGATTCAATTCTCAGCTACGCGAAGAAACGGAACGCGGGGCGCGCCGATAGCATCTTTGCCGCATAAAAGAGGCATGTTCTCGCTAGTCGGCGATGTAGCGACGTCTTAACGCCCGCGCACGTACGCGGGACACGCACGCGAGCGGTTGTGCAGATGACATGAGAGCCGGAGCGAGTCAATGCACCGAGTAGTTGGATCAATGAGCCTGATTACTCAGCCCGATTCTCTTGTAGACGCGAAGCAGACCGAGCGAGAGCTGACGGCTGCTTATTCTCCGCGGGAATGTCGTCGGGGGAATTAAATCGGAACGAATTGAAAACGCTTCAATTACCGGCCAGGGACCGGCGCGTTGTCAAGTGCAAGGCTCTCACCGATCTTGGGCTTCGAGATGCGCATCGGTGTGTAGGTGGCACGGATTCGCGGGCTTATGGAGTACGCGATATATGGGAAACGTCGTTTCTGGAAGGGAATTGAATTTCTCATGGGAATGTTTGCAGTCGAGATATAAATTCTGATTCGAGTTTCCGACGGTTTTGTTGACACACCTCGTTCGAGCTAGAGATTGAAGCAAAGTTTCTTAGCAAATGAACTTCTGGCGGAGGTATCTGATTAACCAGAATGATGAATTTAATAATTTAATCATTTATTTGGGCGTTTTCTTGCTGAAATGATGGAGTAAGTGATGGCAAATATGTATTTGACCGAGGCAAGTTTTGGGAAGATTAGAAGCTGCACTCTGGGTCTGGTTGATCCTTCGTATTTCGCGTGGTTGTTGAGTATGTTCATCTTCGATTTTGTAGGAGTTTGGCGGTTAGGGATAGAGAATGAAACCTAATTTGTCGAATCTGCCAAGAGAGTCGAATCCATCAGCTGCACTATTGGTTCGTTTCGCGTTCTTTAATTCTTTGGCCCGTTAGTCATGGTTTTCAGTCAACGTTCAGTGACACTTTGACACATCGCGCGTTCTTTGCGCCTAGGAAACGAAGCCCCGGGCGACATCCGGAAAATTCGTCGAGGAAAAGGAATTTCTTCGCCTCCCTTTCTGAATGAAATTCGCAGACGGATATTGTATCAATTTGATTCTGGTTGCGTGAGCATGCGGCACGTTTGAAATAACTCGAAGACTGATTTTCGAAATACTTTCATCGTATGAAAAATGTAACCATGCAGAATGATCGAGTTTAAAATATTCATATTATCTCGTTTTATTAACGATATTAAGATTAGTAACGTTGCAATTCCTGATTTTAGACGAGTGATCTTTTCCGTTCTCGACGAATTTTGTTCTCTTTTCTTTCCGCCAAGCGTTCCTTACTCTATCCATAAAATCGATGGTGTGCAATTAGTCGGAGTTTACTACGGGTCAAACCAATCGCAAACAAAAATTCTGTCGCGATTTAAATCTCCTTTCTGTCTGTCTACCGTTACCATTTATTCGAACAAAAAGATATTTAAATAAAAGCGTTGAGACCCTTTGGCACAAGTAATCCTCGAATATCGCGACAATATTTCTATAGCGATCAAGCTTGAAGATTGTTAAATGGTTTCTGATTTATTTTATTTCGTTTTCAATTTAAAGGAATGAAATATGTATTTTAAATCCAAATGATATCTGGTACACAATGATTTATAGGATACTTTCCACAAATAGGTTTGACACATGATTGATACCACAGGCGTTTGACAGTTTTTTATAATTATAATTACTAACAATAATAAAAAAATCGTCTCTGAAGAAGTTAAAGACAAATATTTAACCCATGCACTGCCAATTACGAGATGTTTCGTACTTCAAATTGATTGGAATTACTCAAGAGATAAGTTTATAGCCTTTTGAGTCACAATTTATTGCGAAAGAAGATCGTAAATTTTCTTTTTAAAACAAATTTAATATCACTTTTTATTATCAAAATAATAACCTAGATTACACATCTGTATTTAATCTTGGCGCTTTAAATTTAGCTGGCAGTGAAGGGTATGAAGAAAAGTATTTAAAATGACTTCTGTGTTTAAAGTTCATCAGTTCGACAAACTCACCGTTGGCATTAAGACGTTTGGCCGTGAAGACTCGGCCAATTCTTGTCGCCTTAGTACTTATCTTCTTAAGAAAAATAAAGAAACTCCTTAATGAGCGGTACAATGGGGCTGCCGACGCGGTAAGGGAAACTATCATTCCGCCTTTCGAGCAATTAAGGCGATCGTATTAAATAGACGAGTGACTTCTCTCTTCGACACAGCCGAGCTGTCATTTGCATAACTCCCTTTATCTCCACCATGATTTAAAGAGATGGCGGATAGTCGGCTTATCGGTGAAACGGAGCAAGATTTCGCGTGGATAACCGTTTCAATTACCCGACGCAATGTCGACAGGCTCGCAACGAAATTTCACGACTGGTCACCGTTAAAACACCTTCCCGCCGAGAAAACCGTTCTCCAACGCTGCTACTTTTTCCCATTTCTTTTCTTTTTAATTCTTTTATCCCTCCCGCACTCTCTCCGTCTTCCTCTCCCCGTCCAGCCGAGACAATCGTGTCGAAATATGAGGTTTCCTCTACATTTTCCTCTATCCACGAGAGTGAAATTTTCTCTTTTACGGTGTCTCCCCTTATGCTTTTTCTGCGACCAGTCCCACCTTTCCCTCGGTATAATTAATGATCATGCGATCCTCTTTACCTCGCCTTTTTCCAGTAATTGCATCCGCCGAGAGAGATTCGTCTCTTTATTGCGCTGGGAGGACGCGTTATACGGGGACCGTTGTTATATCGTTCGCTCTTAGGATCGCCAAGAATTTAGTCCATGGATGTGAACAAATTTTTTGGAGGACTGTGTAATAATAGATGGTTCGTTGAATACAGGAAGCTCCCTTCTTTGCAGTTATGCTTGATCTCCCCGGGACAAAGAAATGGTTGCTGCCGGTGACGGGCGATATTATAATCTAGACGCAATAAAGTTTTTTTGAACACCTTTTCGTTGCTTACTGTTTGAATCAGACGTAGTATTTTAATTAAAGATTGAGATAATGAAAGAGCCAGCTCCTGGAAATGTTCCAGCTTTGAATTGCACAATACTGTCCACGTCGGATAAACACAATTTTCATCGTGATTTTGTTATTACCTATTACTAGCATTAAGAATCTTCTTAGAATCATCAGCCTGTGAAATCTTCTTCGCTAATATTTTCGAGCACATCTGTCACCTGTTCTGATTTCTGAAATTTTTGTACTCGGTTGTCTCCTACGAGGAGTCATCGTAAGTATCGCAAATTTTCTTAGTGTTTATGTAGAATAAATTGATGCCAGAGCAAATTTTTTTAGAAATGCATGCTCCTTGAAGTTTTTTTACTGAAATAGCACGAGAAAGCAGTTATCGATTGAAAATTCGATCGATTGCAGAACCACGAGCGATCGACCGCGCGATCCTTTCAGCTTGTCGATGCGAAATGAAATTAATAAATCAATTGTTTTCGCCGAGTCGAACAATGAAATCACATGGATTTTAATTAATACGCGAACGTAGCTAATTGGTTTTCGCGAACGAAACACGATCTCCGTTCGATGACGCACGAAAAGTGAACAGTTTGGGAAAGCGTTCGTTGACGATTGGTTTAAATAAATGGCTCGCGGTTCGTTTGAATAAACGGCATTGTTTTTATGTAATTGTTGATGTTATCTTTTCTATTTATGGTAACGTCATTTGCGCGAAATTAATTATGGAAAACCGCGAGCCTCATTCGTCTTTCGCCCGACCGCCTTTTCGTCGTATTAACTATTCCGGACTTGAAAGCAGAGCAGGCCAACATTTATCATTATTCTATAAACGCGTAGTATTCATAAAGCCAATATTTACTTCTACTATAAATTAAAGTTTTCACTGTTGATCATGTTGCTTCTGTATAAACTGAACTTTGTTTATTAGTAAATATTGGTTGGGAGTTGATTGAAATATTAAATAAATTTTATTGGCCATAAATGTTCTGATATATGTCGAACAACAGAGCGAATTAATTATTCTTTTATTTGACTTTCAATTCACAAGTGATTACGTACAAGTTTACATTGTTTGAAACATTCATTACTCGCAATTAACCTTGGACTGTTTGTATCTGTTTAAACACGTTCGTGTCGCGTCAAACATCATTATTTTTCGAGATCTCTATCTACCTTGAGTTTCATCATAATAGTCCTTGTTATATGTTCTTGTTTAGTGATGTTCGCAAGATTATTCTCAAACCAAATTCATCCAAGCAAAATTAATTCCATAAAGGAGTCACCAGATGTTAATAATGGTTTTATTTGAGATTTAGTCGCTTTCGAGGCACGAAGATTATTTTAATTCCTGTTGTCGTAATCCTTAATCTTTTTCTATTAATTTTCCGATAGCTATTATTCACGATGGTACAACGAAGCTCGATATTACACAATCACTCCGAAACAGGGAAATCGAATTACTTCAAAGTATGGAAATATTCAATTCCGGTTCTCCTTGCACTATTCCGACTTTTGCATACGGAATTCAAACATCGATTTCATTGGGCATAACGTATTCCATAATTTAACATAATACGCATCTCGTACTCTACGATTGCATAATAATTAGGCCAATCCTCGGAGATTTAAAAAAATGCGCTAACTAGAAGTAGACTTTTAATTCCATTACTGAGCGTAATTCGGTCTCGGTTTAACTTTCGCATTTCATTTTGCGGAAGCGAATTCTGAGGGAATGGTATTACTATAAAAACTTCGTACGTGTTGCGAACCTACTCGACTACTATCGCTCGGTCTTGTTGATCCTGGTTATTTAAATAAAATTTAATAAAATACTTTCAAATATATAAAAATTCTCGCGTCGACGTTATCAAAGAAAATTTGAAACGGTTTAAGATACTGCGGATAAGAAAATCATAAAATTCTCTTCGCGGTAAGAGCACTATCGAATTTTACCGAACCTTAGTAAGTTGTAGTACTTTAAACCTCATATAGACGTTCCGATATTAGGTATTATATTGAAAATGGAAATGATCTGCCACCAATAATATCAGCCACGTTCTATCACTCCAATACCTTCGTGGTCGCACTGTGTGTGGCCCATTTCACGTCAAATCGATCACTGCTGTACCTATATATCCTAGATTTTGACGATCCAAATATATCATGCATGTGAAATTAGGAGACTGGTGTTCAACTTTTTGAAACACACAATTCAAAATTAAAATTAAACTCAAGTTTCACAAAAGATCAGCGTAAACCACTTATCGATGCCTTAAGGGGTTCAACGCTCAAGGGATTCAAAAGTTCTTTATCCGCTCGAAATTCGAGATACTTAACTTATCATTATTCCACACAGTTTCACAAGCACACAAGACCCTAAACTTTCCGGTTCAATTTCTACGACGACCGCAGACTCGCTCGCAACACTTCCGTCTGTCATCCAGGCATGGATTGAACTTTCCTGACAGTGACCTAGATGGTTCCCCTGTAGCGATACTCTTCAAACCAAAAGAAAGTTTCGATTCCGTATATCGCGATTTATCCCGTGGCAAACAGTCTCCTGGGGATATTATACGAGCGCGCCGGTAACGAAGGACGCTGGTCCTTTCCCTCTCGCTTCCTCTCTCGACGTCGTTACGTACTAGTTACGGAAGCCAGCCGGTGTTATTTCTACCGCACACGCCGGACCGGTCTCTCAAACGCACGTAACCGTGGCGAACGAATGGCTGAGTTCGAATAATTACGCGACCGTTCCTGCTGGACCTCGTGCACGACGATGTTGGTACGTGACGCACAACAGTGAAGCAATCATTATACGCGGCGGATCATGCGGAGGCAGTAGACGGCCAGTTGGCTGTCTTAGAGTTTCCGCGACCGCGGCTAATGGCGGGATTAAACGCGTCGTTACGACCACGGACACAATTAAAATCCAAACATTCGCAAACTGGTACGGTCTCGGGAACGTTTACGTTGGCGTTGGAAATAGTCGGATGGTGGACTGCGGATGTTTGGGAAATTCGTATTTTATTAAACATCTTAATTCGTATACGAACTACTATACAAATCGATTAACTCCACTTTTTGAAAAATCTTAAATGAAAATTTTTTCGATATTTATTTGAATTCAAATTATAATGGAAATTTTAAAACACAATGCACATTATTTCGTCGCATTTCTTAACTTTTTTTCAACTGTTATTCACGACGACGAAATAAACAAATATAATACCCCACGAAGCCAATATATTTCTTAACTTTTTGTTTCATGGAGTTAATCGATTTGCGTAACGAAAGACTCATATATTGATATAAAGATAAGAATTAAATTCTACTTTAGAGCAGGTGTAACAAAATTCAAGTCGAAATCTCTGTGGATGTCGACCGAGCGTGCATGACAAATAATAGTTTACTAATTATCGGAAGTGACCGATTTATTTGTCACGCTCGGTTGAATGGACGAGTCACGGTTCACAACATAGCTGGATAGTAGTTAGACAAGTGTGCATTCGTGGGATTGCATGCAGATCTTCGTAAATTATACAGATATAATTAACAAGGTGTACCCTCTATGTTCACGGTGCGTGAACAGTGGAGAATGATCCTACGGTTTGTTGTAAGTGCTATTGTTGTACCACAGTCCTTCTCTGAGCTTCCAGAGTTCCCGTTAACATTTCCTACATTTGTTACGATGCAATATAGATGTCACCATTCAACTGAGAAAAATAATATAAGTCGATCATTAGACGTAAAAATAGTTTTTCTCTAAAAATAAATTGTAAGTTTACATCGTAAAGTCACAGAATTACAAATCTACCAAAATACCGATCTCAAATTCACTGACCACGTATAAATCATTCCTAAACGGTGGAGCGAGTTCGAATTATTTTTTAAGCAGATGACCGTCCGCGCTCTTGTATTATGGAGTAAACATAATTTTCGAGGGGATGTACGCGCTAATACGTATGACGAGGACTCACAATGCGTTCTGATTTCAAATTCATCAACCTCGCGTAAATCATCGCCAAATTGTGCGCAACGAAGATAAATTATCCGTCGAGCAGAAAAACGGTTGCGTCCCTGTATTGTACGGTACACGCAATATTCGAGATTAAGCCAGTTCACCTTTGCCAGTTATTATCTGGAACGACGAAGGATTATGATTCAATTGACGCATCGGTGGATATGCTGTATTCATATGCGCAAAACTTTGTGAAAAGGTAGAGGGAAAATAAAGAAAGCAGCAGGGCGGATGGCTTTTTAAAAAAAGAATCGAAATAAGTAGGTCCAGGCGGGATGATATAGGCACGCGTGGAATCTAGGGCTATGTGCTCCATTTCAATATGAATTGAAGCCTCATCTTTGATGGCTGGTACTTTTGGTAAATATAGAATCGAAGTTCGATGCGCTCTGCCGGAGATGATTCCGTTTGCATTTTATTCACTGGATATGCAGCCTCGGTAATTTTCAAGGAAATGGAGCTACGTCGTTTTTAATCAAAATCAGATGGTCGATTCCTTCGAAAAAGTGGGTCCGGAAAGTCTACAATGATCCTGCTGGAATTAAAACAATCGATACAGTGAGGGGTGCCCTTGAATCTCTATTCTCAATTTTATTTATTACTTATGATTATTATATACGTAACGCTTTCAAAATTGGAAAAAAAGGTAAAGTGTGCTAGGTGTTATATTTTGGTTAGTGAAGGAAGATCATGGGAACACTGAAGAATTTTCTATCTATAAAGAACGAAGACCTACATAAAACACAGTGTAGGTACATTGCCTTTTATAAGAAGTGCAGTCGAGTTTTCGTTGGGCGTACGCAAAACTGGGTTGATTTAGATCGAATTCGAAGCGTTGTCTCCCGGAATAATCTCTCGCACGTTCGTCGATTATTTTCACGTACACCCGTCACTGTCATCCGATGGTTATCAACTGTGCACTTGCATTTCCTTCTTACCGCACAATAACGTAAAACATCAGCCGTTCGCGAATGTATTAACAAGTACATATATATGTATGCAGGATTCTTTTCTTTAACGAGGAAGAGTCTTCGCCTCTTATCTTTAGCCTAAACATTCACGCCACGCGCACTCTAACAGCGTTACACTCATCCTTAATGTACGAGTAATGTTTATTTAAATTTATTGAAAATTAGCCAGCTGCATGATATAGTTTTGGTTTGAAGCAATCTGTCAGCAGGATACTAGAACACAGAATATCGTCGTAAGACAACGCTTGAAATCCAATCGAAATCAACCCAGTTAAAGGTCACAAATAACGTTGATGTGTCAACAGCCAACTTTGACTAGAAGGAACTGGCCGAACTTATTACTCAGGCTAAATATGGGAAGGTCCGAGCCCACCCACGAGTTCGCAGGAGCCCAGGATACGAATCAGCTCGCGTCCTGCTTTATTCCAAGGATCGAGGGACCAGTTAGGAGTTATACGGCGTTCCAAGAGTTTGCGCTCGCTCCGGCACCACCAGTTTGGGAGAGAGAGACTGTGATGTATGTTTCACAAGTTGAATGAAGATGCCCTGATCTGTGGCCGAGGTTTCGGTCGGTTCCGATAGGATAACTCGCCTGAATGTTATCCCACCGGGATTCCGGAGAGGTTTTCCACGGAAGCCACGGCAAAGTTGGGTGAAAAATTTTGAATGGGCCTCGGTAAAGCTGATTTTGAGGTATTAGACTGGCGATTGAAGTGACTCTGGCCGGATTCCCGCTGGAAAATAAAATTGAAGGAACGTCTTTGTGCCTGTTTTTTCCCAGAGGGAACCGCTGGGAGTAGTCTTTCTCGCGGACTCGGGACTTCTCAAGTTTTCGGATATTTTCTTTGAGGGGTTCGCGAGGGAGCTAATTTTGTAAAATAAACAGGGAGGAATACGGAAAATAATAACGATAATGGTGCATACAGAGAGTATTATTTTCGGAGATACGATTGGGGAAGAAAAGATTCTGTGGTGGTTTGTTAACACATTCGCGATCGGCAGATATTTTACGAAGATAAAAATTACAAAATATGTTAATATATAATAATATATAACAACGAATGTGTTAACTGAAATTTACTTCTAGGAAAGCACACCACCATTCATAAGTATGTGGATACCTCCTGAATTGGAATCAATTATCACTTATGTTTTTGTATTTAGTTCATCATGTATTAGATGGTTAATTAATTTCTTCATTGCATCTGAAGTAATACTATTCCATTTGTCTTTTTTTCTATCTTTATGGACAGAGGTGTGCGTGCAGCGTATAATCCTTGGCTTCGAACGTTTCTCGTTAAATCTCCAGGGGATGAGTGTATAATTAAATCGGATGCATAAAGCAAATTTTTAACGAAATGCGAATAATCCTCAACTAGGAATTAAGCTTCTGGAATTCTCTTTTTACAGAAATTTCCTCTCAGGATGTTTCGATGCGAAATTGTTTATAAATTCCTAGAACTCGTGTTGAACTTGTACGGCAGTTAGAAACGCGTAAATTGATAGTCGGAAGCCACGTTTCATATCAATTAGTTCCAAGGTAAGCGTTGTCGTTCGGTACAGTTTCACATTAC
Organism: Hylaeus volcanicus; assembly: GCF_026283585.1. Classification (NCBI taxonomy): domain Eukaryota; kingdom Metazoa; phylum Arthropoda; class Insecta; order Hymenoptera; family Colletidae; genus Hylaeus; species Hylaeus volcanicus. The sequence continues at coordinate 5,936,544 of NC_071978.1, read as the reverse complement.
GGACAGTTTGCTATCAGATTCGGTTGCGAAACAGAACCGAATATTAAACTTGATACGAAGGGAATGTTTAGGGCACGTTTCCGCGTCTCGATATTACACGCACACGTCGCAATCTCCATTTTTTTACCATTTTTACCAGTACCACTGGTGAGGGTTCTTATTATAACGAACCGACCATAAGTCGACCAAAAAAGAGAATGGAAATACAAGTCCTCTCCATTTTTACAATTTCATCGCGCTAAGTACTTGAAGTCCCTGTAAAACTCTAGTCTCGAGCATATGCAAGAAGTATTCTTCTTGGTTTCTATACTACTGGTGAAGTCTACGTCAACAATACCAGTGGACGAACCTCGAGCTATCATCATGACAATAACGCATCCCGGGACACACTGAGCCGTAGAAATTTCACGAATGTTCGAACCAGGGAGAAAGTTTTGAAATCGATCCAGGACGAACGCTGAGGTACGAGGAGATAAATGCGTGCGTCTTGGAAAATCGACGACGACGTACGTTCGCAAGTTGAATGAGAATTTGCGGGTTGCGTTGGAAGTTGGATCCAGCGGAGAACGGGTCCTGAACATTTTTCTCCGTACAAGAAAATCCAATCTTAAATTGCGATGTGTGATATATGCTGCAGGCATGGAGAAACGGAATCCAAATTGATCGTTGAATATTAAATGTCTTCTAACAAAAAGTGATCGTTAGCAGTCGAACCTGAGACATTTTTATGACACGGTGCAATTATGGATACAATTTGTCTATGATATTCCAGAAAATGGAAATTTTCTACTAGGTCTTCTAGGATAGTAATGCAACTACAAAAATTAATAACAGGAATAATAACACACACTCGATTCTGTGAAGGTAAACCAACAAAACTTCATCTTTTCGTTATATCGCGATATTATGGTTCCCTGCGTTTAATTTAATATAATTAGATTCAAACATCCGAAGAGTACGTTCATAATAAATATTCCATCGGTGCGCCCGCTACTGATCTCTTTCCTGGTATTATTCCATGCTCGAGCGAGATGAATCACGAAATTGCGAGAGGAGAAATGTTAAGCGCGAAGAACGAATAAAAATCGTGCACAATACGAAGCTGAAGAAGAATTTGCATCCGTATTCACCACGGAATAGACGCGCGTTAAAGAATGCTCCCTCGCGCAACCCTTCTTTATTAGAATTTTCGTTGAACGCGGAACTTCATCTGGGCGGAAATTTTCTTCGCGAACGGTACAATACGAGCAGTATTCAGATGGATTTTTGGTAAAACGTGGGTACAAGAGAATTTAATCGCGTCTAGTTACAATTGAAGTCCTCCAAGGAGTTGGACGAAGCTGGCGCTGGAGCGAGGCTCGATTCATTGTTACCATGAATCGACCACGCTGTTAATATTGAATTTAATTAACGTCCCGGTCATTGTGCTACGAACGCTAAAAATCTCTTTATTCGTTCTCGAACGATATCGTGGATATTTAAATTTTCGACTTTTGATATACACAAGTCGATGAGTGAACATTTTCAGCAGGTTCCCTTCAAGTATAAGTAAATCATCTTTTTAGTGTCTTTAAATTGTTTTCAAACAGAAAATGTATCCTTGTTTGGAAATTTTGTAGTTAATTTAAATTTCTTACATCGTCTTTTTTTTTCAAGTAATATTAATTAAATCGTGTAATTGATGCCGTCAGGTATTGGCTCGGTATACGCATATTTGCATGTTGTTAGTTAGTCTAATACGCAATTATTATGCAAATTTCATGCACTGATAAATGGCCTCAACAGTTTGATTACTAGAAGGGGGAATGGTATACCTAAAATGAGTGTATAATTTATTTTAATTATGTAGCGAAAATATTTGCTCGCGCTCGTGAAACTGCGTACAATATTATTTCGGTAACCTACACGATAATAATAATTCCATATTCTGACTCGTTATTTACCCCAATTAATTACCACTCAAATTGCCAAGACAATTTCATAATTTTTTACTGATCAATCATTTTAAAACGATAAGGTCCGACAAACTTAAATAAAAATGAAATTTTAACATTTCAACGATCGGTTAATTAATAGGCGTTTTGCTAGGACAACCAAAACTTTGTTATCTATTATTGAGATAACATTTAATGTAAATATTAATCAAAAACCGATTCTAATAGATAAAATTAAGATTGTGAAAATGAAAATTACTATTCAATTTAATTACATGTCCAATCGCCACTGGTTGGTAAAGTGTTAATATTCCAAAATATGCTTGGTTCGATTTAATTTGTATTTTTCAAGTGCATGCGATAGGATACTCCATTGAACAAGGTGAATTGTAGAACAATTCGTGCTTCACCCAGGATGCTTGCAATGTTCATTCGTTTAGAAAAGAAATAATGGCCTCGGTTCTGTAGCTGACGTCGAGCAGCCAATTCACCGAGATAACTTTAATGGAATCTTATGTCTTTTGTGGGCCGGTGGGATTTTTAGGGCCGAGCACCTGCCAACAGACGTTTCAGCTAAATAAAAGTGTCATTCGCAGAAACAGTAAATGTACCTTTCTATTAGGCGATGCCTTGAAAACAACCACACCGCGAGCTCTTTAACTCATGTTAATTAAACTTGACTTCAACGGGGAAGCAATTTCACTCGTGGTACAGGTCTTGACAGGTGTTTTTTAAAAGAATTTAATTCTTGAATTTTTAAAGGAAACCTTGCCTTTCGATTGCCGTTTTCTACTTTTTTTCAATCTTGCTGGCATAAATATTCATAACAAAATTATAATTAACGCTGAAGAATCGAGGAAATATAAACTAAAAATATGGGTTCTCATTAGTGAGATAACATTTTAAAATGCTATATGAAGGTTCATAAAAAGGCTGGAGTTTTTAATAAAATTCTATGGAAGAAGATTTTAACCCTTTGGCTGAGAAGGACGTATATATAATAAATAAAAATGAAAAAATGAACAGTTATAGACTACGCTAGTTATAAAAGATTCTCCAAAAGGGGCTTTAAAATGTTGTTTTTTAAAAACAGAACACGCTTGTCACGCTTGAAGGATATCATCTTTTACGTTCACCCGTTTAAAAATGGAGTACGTTCCACGCCATTTGAGTTTGATTAGAAAGCGTAATTCTAGAGCCTTTCGGAAAAGGTTTCATTACGTAGTACAACATAGAGACACGATAAGAATCCCTGTATTTCAGTAACGTCTGCTAGGGACATCTCGATGATAAGCTGGCTCGAATCAGCAAAAATGAATCAAGATCTCGAAGGGTTCCGAATCAATTCGATCCAACGTTGAAAAGTTCGTACGATTGGGCTCCTTTCCTAAGAAAATATTATTTGGGCTGTTGTAACTGACGTCCTGCTGCCGATTTCAGAGGATAACGCTAATGGAATTCCATTCCTTTCATCGAAGGGTGGCAAGTCCTCGGGATTCTAGGTCGTGGAGAAACTTTGAGAAGTGTGTAAGCGTTTATCGATCATCCGTTACGCCTTCGAGAAGTGATTTTTCTCCGTAGGAAAAATTGAACCATTGGCTCCTTCGGATATTTTTCCCCCAACTTCCGCTCCGTTCTACCCGGACGTTCGTTCTTGATCATCCGACTTGGCTGTGACTTTTAACGATCGAGGCTGCGCTGAATGATAAGGAGAATTAATTAAATCGAACTGGAACTTAAAGGCTTCTTTCCAGATCGCGGGTTAATTAGTCTGGCACCATTTTCTACGGAATGCCTTTGTTAAGATTTGTCGAATTTCTTAAGAACGGCGGCTACGTAATTACGGGAAATTCCCCGACTCAGCGCGTCAATTTCATTCGAAATTAGTATCGTTTCTCGTTGTCAGCCGCGTTGGAATTCATTGTTCCCCGTTTTTAATAACGACGGAGCTACGGCACCTTAAATTACTGCGTTACGAAAATGATGAGGAGGTAATTAATTTTTCTAAATTTTTTATAGGAACCGAATTTCACGTAACTAAAAATGCCCAGGTGCCAACAGAAAATTGCACGCGTCATCGATAAACGCAATGGAAAACTGCAGCGCAGCATGCATCATCGGATCGATACTTTTTATACACTTTTTCTCCCTGATCGGAGCTGACAAATATTTCACCTCGTTTCTGTCCTCGTTTCCGAGCAACGTAATAATTTGCAGAAAGTATCTCGCAATTAACGTTGTGAAACGTGGAACACGTACGCAAACAGCGAACTACCTGTTGATTTAACAAAATGAATTTCGTGCATGGAATTCTGCCGCATTCCAGTTCCTTCGTGGCATCTTCGGTTACACGTATGCGCGGCTGACTGGTTGCTAACTTTGGCGGGAACATAGTGCAGGTGCTAATTTGTGGGACTCCCGGTGAACCGCGTCGAGGAATGTTTCGTATCGTTTTGGTCGACGTCCAGAACGCGTACACACTCGGGCTTGTAAATTAATAACAATGCAATTAATACGTCGTCGAGTATTGAGTTGATTGGTTCGCGGAATTTTAATGCTCGTTTGTTTGCCAACGCGTTTCTAATGATTTGTGGAAAGGAGGAAGTATTTTAATTTATTTTTCAGATCAGCCAAAATTAATCAGGGGAATGCACAAAGTATATAAATTAAAAACGTAATGGGAAAAGTAAAGGAACGAGTTAAGGGAAGGGTTGAGTATTCATGGTTGGGAATTTTGTTTAATATTGTTATATCGATTGCGGCAGACATATTGCTGGTATAGAGTTGGTTTTGCGTTTGTGAATGATACAAGTGGCTATAATATTTAATATAATATTTAATATTTATCTGAATTCATTTAAGCGAATATCCTTTCAAACGATATTTTAGATATCCAGAAACAATTGAATGTATTCTTTGACCAAGACCAAGAATTATAATTATCAATTTCTAAAAGAATAGTTCCAACTGTGTGGTGCGATAGAACACATTTCTACTCGATAAAAACGCTTCAATGTTGACAGGAACAATCGAACGCCATCAAATTTGCATTCGCAGCTCGTCAGTTGATTTTATGCATCGAGAAAACGAAGCAGAAGAACACTAATACTTATGAAACAATCATTGACTTATAATGTGGGAGTGAGATACACATAAATACGTTGGCGACGGTGCTCGACGATGTAGAATGAGCTTCGGCGATAAAGTTTAAAAGTACGGAGTCGATGTAACCGCGAGGTATAAAAAGAAGACGTAAAAAGAATATTGCGTTGCCGCATTTGATATCCAGGCTATAACCGCTCGAAGTTTGAACTGGCATATTAAACCAGTCGGATCCCCTCATTGGCAGTAATTCAGACTTCTCGGAGAAGTACTATACATTTGCCAACGCTGCCCGCCTCTCTGTGTGTTATGCTTGCGTGCGTGACACGTCGTTTTGAACAGATATTGGTGAAGTATTTTTCTGAGTAATGGAATGCCTAAGAAGTGATGGAACCGAGCGCCAAGTGCCGATGACTTCGTTTACAGTTATATATGAGATCTATGAACTGTCTAGCAATGAGAAGCACGAGTCCAAGAATCCTGCAGAATATTTAACCTGAATTAACAAATTCGCGACCGCTGACGTGAATTCCCATCACTTCAAATTGTATTCCTGGTTATAACAAAATTATGAAAATCTTTTTATTTTATACACTACATAGTTACAATATTGATATTTTAAAACATATTATGTAATCTTTATTTTCGTAAAATATCTCTTTATCTCTTCACAGGTGATCACTGAGGGGCTTTAATATTCTAAACCCGGACATTTCATGAACGCAACCTTAATTTGATTTTATGACAGCAATAGTTTAAGAGTTCTTCTGATGTAATCGTTAACAAGTCTGACGTTAAGTGTGTTATTTAACGTTTGAACAGTCTTCTAGTAACTTGAGATGCCAAAGTACAAACATTTCCAAGCAGAAACTGCAAAAATTGAGATCCCAGAACTCAATTAGTTCATGGTAACGAAAGTTCCAGGTAGTTCGAGTTGGAAGTTCAAATACTTCCAAACTCCAAAAGACCTGCGCGAGTGGTCCAAGTAGTTCTAACTCTGAAAATCGATGTTATATGTTGGAAACGAATTTCTAATGGGCATTTTAGTAGCTGTGGGAGGTTTTTGAATTTACGGTGGAGAACAAATAGGTTCTCGAGTTTGTTTATGTATCTGTAATCAACGCATAATTGACAAATTAAAAGAATACTGCACGCTGACAAAGTTTGGCCGGAAAAAATTGATAAACCCTGTATATCCTTAAATAACGAATAGAAGTCCGAAGGGCAGAACTGATTGCAACAATTTGAAATAAAATCGGCTATTTACTACTTAAAACAGTATTTTCCCAGGTTGGAGTAGATGGTATTCAAACGCAAACAATTGAGGAAACTCCAACTGCGCGTTTCCCTCGCCGTGAACCGATGAAAATAATATTCCCATCGAGTAGAAGCAGTTTTCGGGGGTAAAAAATGAAAGAGCAAACATCACGGAGCGCAATTACAAACAGCGAACGACGAATTTCGCAAAATTCGCAGCACTCTAATTACATTTATTTTCACCGTCACAACGACGAGAGAGCGCGGACGCGCCCTCACTTGAACGCCGAAAACTGTGGGACCCGCGCGGATGAACGCTTGAAAATATAATTACACTGTCGGATGAGAGTCCCGTTGTTTTTCCACTAAATCGTCGTCCGCTTGAAAACACACGCCGCCCAGAAAACCTCGGCCAGTATCATTGTTTGCGCGCTGAAAAGCTCGTACGCGTTGATCTACTTTTTTTCCCCTCTCTTCTTTTTCTTTTTTTCTCTCGTGTCCGCGACGTCATATAAACTTCCAAAACCCGTTTCTTTTCTCCATCGGTCGCGGGTCCTTGATTTTACGACTGTCTCGCATTTCGAGACTCCCCGCGAACCACCCACCCTTCACCTTCCGAATTGCAACCGCCCATCCACCTTTATGAATAAATGTATTTCCGCCTTTTGTGTCCTTTATGAATATATGTAGAGACGAAGATCAAACCGGCGCGCCGCGGCCACTTTCAGGTCGCGCACTTTTCGTGTCAAGGGAAAACTCGACCAAGGAGAAATTCCGCGCACGTGTAATCTATACAGGCATGCGCTATTTTTCGATTATCTTAGCGCGGCGCCCGTGTCCGTGACTGTTTCGTATGGTCTGTTGCACGCGAATGGGATTCCTGAATTAAAAGAGGAGCGTCGACGACTGTTAGTTGAATCTTAAGCTGTCGAAGGAAATGTGTGTTACGCTTTGAACGAATGGTGCGCTTAAGTTGGCGAGGTGTTGGACACTTAAACAAGAAGATGGCATACTTGGAGAACGAGTAGGGACAGCGTGCATTTAGGAAATGACGCACATTTTTTCGTTGGATATTTTAGAGGTAGAATAATTCTGTTTTGGATCAACATGTCGCTAACGAATCTACACTAAATCTGAAAATCAACCAGCAATGCAATTCCAACCTTCTTTCATAATTGCGCTTTGTAATCTGTTTCGTAAAAATTGATCGCCGGTCCAGCTTAGAATTGCAAAGGTTGGAAGCGGTCTATCATTTTCTGAAGACGTAAATTAATTCTGCCACGAATCCATTTTCTTGGTATCCTAAATGCATTGGGGAATTGAGGCCTCGATGAATTCCCTAGATTTTCCTAAAGAGCGAGCTGATAGAATTAGCATACTTGCGGCACCGTTTTATTTCCCAAAGGACAGGACGCAATGGCATCTGAAACGTTCGCGAACCGATCTCGCAAATCGATTCTTACGGATAGAGATGTGGAATATCAATTGACATCTTCGAGGACAGCATGATATGAAGTATAACAACGTAGGTTACCGTTAAAAAAAAATACATTAGAATGAATAATCTATATAATATAACCGAAACAATTTTTAAACGAGCATTGGATAACATTACATATAATGGAATATCTGATACTAAACATTTGCACAAGTCAAATGGGAAATTAAATAATTCAATCCTGTAATTCAAATTTAAGTTCTTGTGTTATTTAGAATGGTTACTTAACTTTGCCTCGTTAATTGATATTTTTATTTGAATAAGTGGCTGGTAAGTAAGTAGAGAAGGAGTCGTGGCATCTCCGATGCAGACGATAGTGAGTCAGAGGTTGCCCCGAAACCGGATTGTCGTGCTTTGCTCGGGCAAGAAAATCACCGCTCTTACTCATGCATTATCTAATCCCTGTTTCAACATCTAATCACGTGGTTCGACTCGCAGATCAAATCCCTCTCGCAGAGAAATCGCACCGACACTTGTTTCACGGATCACGACGCGAATATTCGCTTAAAAGATTCGATTACCCTTTAAATTTCTTTTATTGCCTCGAACAATCTCCATTCACAATTCTATCAACGTACCCATCCAAAATACATCGATACCAAAAAACAATTTATAATTTATCGAATCTTCATCGAAAGTAATAAATGAATATGCAGACATACTTTTTGATAAACACTTCCGAAGTAATTGAAGATCCGAAGTTTTCGACGCTCGTGATTCGCGACTGTTTCTTCAATCGTTCTTTGGCGCGATTCTTGCTCCTCTTGGCCTCGTTTCGATTCTCTATATACATCTGAAAAGTTTCTTCTGAAACGGTGCAAGCGGACGTTTTACACGTGTACACATTCACAACCGCCATTCCAGTTCCCTCGACAGCCCGGAATCGAAATTTCGAAAGAGTATGCGGTTACAGCGTATAATACTCGGGTCTCGGAACTTCCGAAACTTGGAGAATTAGCAAATTTATTCGACTTGTTTCCATAACCCGCGATCCAACTTAGCGACTCGTAGGTATTGGTTCCGCGCGGGTACCTTTAGCCAAGATTTGAATGTATCAGCAGGATGTAAACCTCTTTGAGTGACTAATCTGCGGTAGTATCACGAATTTCAAATATTGTTAGACTAACGATTAATGAAAAATAATCATACTTGTGTTGCATTTTCTTATTTTATAATTTATAAATTTGATTTGAGCATATTGATATTGTTCATCATACATTGAATACTCTCTTATATTCACTTATATCTATTTTATCACGTATATATTTCTAAATAATTTCTGTTTATTAATTTAATTTCCAGAAAAACACCTGACGTCAACTCATGGAAATGCTAAGATATTTATGATTTTTTTTTTATGTACTCTACGATATCGGACAAATTTCAGTCTGAGAAAATGTTATAATGTACTATTTCATAGCCATTTTGGGAAACATTAACCGAATATTAATCCTCAACGTCGCTTTCAGTCTCGTTGATACAATGCAAATTTTGTTTGATAGAACTCTCCTCGAAGGTGTTTTAAAGTTACCTTAGAACTACACCTAAATATGAGAAGTAATTTCTGATGTAATAAACGCGAAACTGAAGCAAAGTTTTCCCATTATAACGCCTCCGAAGAAGGTATTGAGTTTCTTTGATAAGCCGCTGCATTTTTATACCACGTCGATTATTACTTGTAGAATATTATATTTTATATTATAAAACTTGAACAAATTCCTCGCTCCATTCTTTCAGCCAATCTTCTTTTAATATCCTTTCATAAAAAATTCACAATATAAAGTTCAAATTACTGTGCATTCCTAGTCTCTCTTGCATCCATAGTCCGTGCATTAGGTTGCGCAGTATCTCCGAATTAGCAGGAATTTAAACTAGTTTTATTATGCAAATAACGAAATGATCTCGCATAAAAAGTGAAGATTGTTTCTGCAGTTACTCTCTTGAGGGCGAGGAGCAAATAGTTCATCAAAGAAAAAAGTACACCTTCGTGTGTTTCCATCTGTGGATTTAACAGCTCATTTCTTCCACCACACCACCTCATTATGCGTCGACGCGCGTCAGATGCACGTCTCTTTTCTTTACATTACTAAACCATACTCTCGAACTTTAATTTTTATCAATTTTATGACTCACATTTTCGTTCGTCCGAACTCTTAAATTTTCAAAACCGGTAGAAAAATTCTATCTAAAAGTAGACAGAGCTTACAGATTTGCATAATTGCAGAATTCCATTACGCAGAAAGTGAAAGTGGAATTCTAAAGTGTGAACGCGAAAAAACAACTGGCACGCGGTGATGTGTAATTTGCACGCAGCTTGCTCTGTATCGAGCATGAAAATAACACGAAAATTAGTCCATCGGGGCTAATTTCATGGTTAGCGCGGCGTGCGTGCACGCGAGAAACCGCAGTGTTTAATGTCGCATCTGCAGGGACTCCGCACGTGCAACTGCGGCGACGTTCACAGAGAAATATCGCAGCCGCGCGTGGTCGTGCGATTTTTTAATTAACCCCTTGTTGTCTATTAAAATCAGCCATGCGCGACGGTGCACGCCCCGACGGAAATATTTATGCGCGTGTATGGCTATTTGAACGCGAAGATGTACGCCGTTGTAAACAGAACTATATAGTTGCTGCTTATCCATTAATGGGAAGTATAATTTTGTCGTACATATTTCTGGAAACAAATTAGGTCTAATTAATATTATTTCCTTTCCGTAGTCGAAAGATGGTAAGAAATCAAGATATAATATCTTAAACGTAATAAGAATTGAAAAGATTGAAGCTGTGGATTGGTACTCCGTTTAGCTAGAGTAACATTGGATGACCGGTGCGTCCGTACTTGTCAAAGGGTTAAGACGATACTAAGGCGAGTGCAGAAAAATAGAGGATTAGTATGTTGGTGGACGTAATTGTCGTGAAATGAAAACCAGACTCAGAAACCTTTGTCTTAAGGAGATTGGAAAATGAACGTCGTGCTTACAACGGAATAGCACTCGACAATGAAAGCCGTGCTTCAGTGGCAGCTTTCGTGTGTCAAACAATGGATCGAGCCGATTGATCGAACGAGTTGCTTTCGGCGTAAGGCAATATCGCCAAACAGAGCTTGAGCACGTACCTAGTCAATGTTTACTGGTGCCGATGTCTCAGGAAGCTGTGTCTTCGTTTTATATTGAATTCAGGAACAACAGGGCTTATGCATGCCTTGCTTTGAAACTGTGCTTACCCAGATCTGGGAAAGCGAACTGCTTTCGTTCGCTTTGGCTACTTCTTACGAGTTTGAGATAGCAAATTTAACAGAATTTCTTTTTCGTAATAAATCGTAAGAAGGTGCATTAGAACATTGTCCAATGCGTAATATTGTACGAGAAATACGAAACCAACTAACCACCCTGAAGACCACAAGTTACATAAAATCGTGTATTCGGTATATTCAGCATTATTGGTATAGCGTCGAGCCAAAATTTGATTGAAATTGCGTCGGAGGATTAGGTGAAAATGGGTCACAAAATTCGGCAATTTTAGATATGGATGGAGTTCCCTTAATCGTGGCAATTACCGGATCAAACGATTGCTGCTCATCGAGAAAGAGTTGCCTGAAAATGATTGAGTGAACTGTACCAGTTTGTCCAAAAAACAGTCAAGCAGGAGGAAGAAGATATTGCATCGTACGAGGTTTCCACGTCCAACAAGGACTTTCGACCACATATTGAAATACTGGCCTCTGAGCGTCTTGCAAACATTTTGCTTCTCCTCCTAGACTCATATCCGCTGGAGTACTCAAATTTGACTGTTACCGTGTCTCTCGTACACGCAGACACGCGCGTGGAGCTCACGTGGATTCACGCACGAGTTACCTGCAGGATTACCATCGCTCTACTCGACCACGAAAAAGTGGAGGGATTCGATAGTCGAAGGATTCCGTTATGGAACGATGATCGTTTCGAAAATAATTAGTTGATTCAACCGAGAAGTTCAGTATGGTCAATGTTAGCCATTATTCAAATGCATTTAATTACTTTAAGTGAGAAGAAATTACCTGCATTAAATAAAAAATAATCAATAGTATACAAATATACTATAAGAATTTATTTCATCTTAAATTTAGACTTTAGCTTAAAAGTTCAATAATTCAATTTATTGACTGCAAGAGCAATCATTTCTTCCTGTACTGTTACAACAGAGTTGCTTAACGACTGCTCGATCGTGTACTATTTTTAATAATCATTTAAGATAAACAATTAGTGATCATAAAGTACCTACATTTGTAATCATAAAACAGATATCTGTAATGTCTCAGAATTAATCGTGTCTCGTTATCGATAAATCATTTTTAGACGACATTTTAGGTAATATTTTCCATCTTGGACATTAATACGACCCTTAAACCTGGATGACTTTTCCGAAACAATATGCGTAAGTCTCTTCATCGAAGGCTACTGATCAATATTTAAATTAACAAACACAGTTGACCGTGCCTTGCCGCAATAATATGTGTGAACCTCTTGAACGTGGTGGCACTGGTCAATATTTAACTCAACAACGCGGTTGACCGTGCCTTATCGCAACAGTATGGGGCAGGTTCTTGGATGAGGAGCGACTGGTCAATATTTAATTTAAGAATTACTGTTTGATGGTCCTCGGTCGTAAATAACCCGTCAATCATTCGGACGAATGAGCACGATTCGTGTGGCAATATTCGTCGATCTTCCTGTCTGCGTTCTCATTTCAACAATTTGTGATCGAAACGAAGTCCTGTAATTTATCATTCTTCAACAAATAGATCAAACTGCTCGTATTGCTCCATTTGCGTTACTCTTCCATTATGTCAGATATGAAAATTTTCGTAACTGCTACAACCTAGTTTCATAACCCTATAATGAATTTTATAACACGTAGCTACATTTTATAATTTTCAAATAAATGCATCGAAACTGTGCTCGTATTGCTACGTTCCACTTTGATTAATCTTTCATTAAAACAGACATTAAAATTATTACTTAAGTTGTGGTAATATGCATGCACAATGTGGCATGTGAATTGTATTCCTCCAAGAGGGTTTAGAATGCAGGTATGCGTTACGCATTTGCGATTTGCTCGATTGCGTTTAAGGAGATTACATATATTCTCGAATTCTGAACTGCATGCATGCAAAGCACCTTACACGAGCGGTTAGTACGAATACACGTTCAATAACTTGTACCACATCGTGGTTACGCTATAAGTCCCTTTATCCCCCTATGAAATAACTCAATTGAAGCCTGGTTTTGCTGCAACATGTACACGAGATAATGTGTAAACACTCGCATGAAAAATTTTAATTCTATATTTTCGATTTATTTTTTCGTGTAGAATTACCCCCTCTTCGCTTGTACCACCAGTCGCCGAACACCCTGTATAAATCCAGGAAACTCTTAATTTAATTTTTAAATGAATACCACTTCATTTACGAGGTTTGATTGGTTACGTTTTTTCATTCTTTTCAAAAGTATCATCAAACAAGATGAAAAACCAAGCCAATTTTCCCCTCTTTACATTCAATTGAATAATTGCACCCAGCGCCAAGCAATTTAGCGAGCTGCAGAAGCTCGACATTTTGGAAAGTTTAAAATCGGAGTTTGAATTGCAATAGACGTTTTCATCGGGACGCAGCGAGCCTGCATTTCGTTCAAAAGGTGTAATTATCCTTTTCGGCGAATTCAGTTAGCCGTGTCATTATTTTCGAAAGCTCCTGCTTAAATTAAGATAATTCGCGGCGATTATCTCGTTTAATGAATGACAGATGCTACGGCGATTAACTGATCTGCAACCTAGATTTCCATTCGATGGGAGATCAGTAAAATTTCCTAGCTTGAATAGAAATTAGATGAAATAAATGGGTAGGTTTTGCAAGCCTATCGATAACTCCATTGGTGTGCTAATTTATTTGCCAAATAACTTCGCTAATGAATATCTCGTCATTTGAACGAAATTTCGCACATGTCCGATGGCCAACTACATTATGATAGCCCTGAACGGTAACATTCATTTGTGCATATAAAATTACTTTTATTTAGAGACGATAGACTTTCCACGAAACTCCTGTAAAATGTTATCTCACGCACGTAGCTCGTATTCTGTGTTGAATATTTCATTAGAATGGGGCGTACAAACAGTGCGATATCATGGCGCGATGTTCACGTATTCATAGTGTCGTATGTGTGCATAAGAAGTTGAATGCCGAAAGTATGAAGTACTACGCGCCGTGATTTATCGGTGCTATGTTTTTTCGTTTTTTCTTTTTTCTTTTTTTATTGCAAACGCGAGATCTAATAAAATTGTTGCGCTCGAAGTTCCACGAACACCCGCTACCGAAAATATACAAATATCGAGATCAACATTTCCGCGACGAAAATTTTCTTCAAAATTTCGCTTCCTTTGACCATCGCTCGCGTTATCATTCGTCGTCATACGTGCCGTGAATTTGCGATACTTTATAAACTGGTGTCCATTGATATGTACGTATTTGCTAGGAACGCGAGCAATTGTTATGCAAATATTGATCGACGTAAAATATGTGTAAAAAATGGTTGATTTTGCAACTTTTTCGAGGTGCAATTAATCCTTGATTCTTTGATAAGTGGTTCCGGGTCTGGCAAACCCAATGCAATTAATCATTTCATTTTGCAATGTACGTATACCTCTTGTGCTATTAAAGGATAGTTATTGTCAAAAAGTTTCTGTAGTTAAGTAACTCTGTGCGGGTGATATAACCAACAATCATATGTTATTACATTCATTTGTTAAGGAAATAAACCTAAAGACTGTTCATTTTTCTAAATGATGTTTATGATATTATCTTATCTGGTTCACCTTATCTAAATAATGTTCTTCTAACATGAAAAACAAATTATCAATCAGATGTTTTTGCTTTCTTCATAAGCTTCATGTCTATGAAGATTGAAAGATACTTGGAAGATGCTGCTGAGGTTGAAAATATGAAAATAAATTTTCTAGCCCAATCTAATGTCCAATCACTTCGTCACTTGGCTAGATCTAAAGTGCATTCTAAATACAACGGGATAAACGTTCAGTTGGCAACGATGCCATCGAAAATATGATCGATTCACCAATTTTCACCCTCCTCCTTTAAATAATCCATCGTTCACTATAAATCAATATAATTTCATGAATATTCTGCGGCGGACGTGTCTAGCGTGTTATAATTTCCAATCCACGTCCGCCCGTATTAGTGTAAACACGTGTGCCGCTATTTCGCTGGCAAATCCTTCCGCATCCTGCCCTAAAAGCCAAATTACGTTACTGCGGTCTAGTTGAAGTTGTTCATCGATTCTGTATCGTTGCCGCGTAGAAAACCGCTGGATAATTCTCGCGGCGAATTATTTATTTCTATTACGCGCTCCGCTGATTTCAAGCTCATTCCCCTTTCATTCAATTGGCGTAGACACTGGGGGACACGTTAGATATTGCAGCTACCCGACACTCTACTCCTTTGAATTTCTAGTCATCAGAATATCCAAAAATTGATGAATTCGAGAGGTCTAAGAAATAAACGGAACACGTGCAATATAATTTCATTTAAAAATTCTAATTAGTAATACTATTGTCATGGAATAAATGTCACGGTAGAAGTTGTCTCTTTTTTATTCTTTATTCGAAGTTTTAATATAAATAAGAAATGATTGAAAAGGAAATTTATATTTCCCTTAAAAGGAAACATTAGTGTCCATAGCAATCACTATTAGGATTCATTTAAACTGCGTTTGGAAACGTCTACATAATTCTATTTATTTTCTATTTATTAAATAACACAGCAACGAACCTTGTTTTCATCGATGTGTCAAAAAATGTTTAGAAAAGCGAAAGATCAAGGAATCAGTAAAGAGAAAAGATCCGCGTGGATGCAGTGGCGAGATGGTCGCAGTAGAATAGGATATGCCATGCACAGACAGCAAACAAAGGTTGTACGATTTCTTTGATTATGTTTCTTGATGCTGGAACTTGTCTCTTTGATGGCTGGTCGGTAATTACGATGGGCTATCATTTTCGTCTCCCTTTATCGCGGCTAACGATGCATTACGATGATAGCCATGCACTTACGCCAACCATGGTGGTTATACTCGTTTAACCCTGTCTAGTAGAAAATGAATACTCGACTTTCTTCTCTCTGGTCCTTCCCACTTGATGGTCGATACATGTAATTTAATTCTGCGAGGTTTTAGCGGTGCCAGACACACGAAGATCTGTCAGGACCAGAGCTAAATTTGTGCACGATTAATAATAATATGATTAAAAGATAATTAATATGGATGGTGAAATAGAGTTAGAAAATGAATTAATTTGGAGCTGAATCGATCGGTCATTTAGATAAACGGTCGTTTATCTGTCAACGCTAAACATGAATTGTTTGGACAAATCAGAATCTAATTTGTATAGAACAAATACCAACGTGGAAACACGTATAATTCTCACATTCTTTATTCAGATAGGATCGTTGGATTCGAACGGAATTGCTTGATTCATTGTAAAAGAACTTCCCGCCAAGGGATATACTGTTTACCATTGAGCTACCGGCAGTCGCAACCGGCATCGCAATTTTTCACTTTCTGCTAAAATGCAAAACAGATCGATTGAACTAATCGCTTCTATTCGGCGTGATAGAACGTTGTTACACGTGGCGTTGACACGAGCCTGAACGTTGGTTCGCTTAGTTACACGATGTGCCAGTTATGAATTCATCGACTGGCGCATGTTGACCAATGTTACGTCAACAACAACGCCAGCGAAATACCTTGTCCCGTGAGAAATCGGCTTAAAAGTACGACGCTGAAACACGCCAGGTGAAATTATCATACCTGCACCGGTGTCGCTGCAATTATCGAACATCGAAATCCTACCCCTTTGATCTTTACTTGGTTTCCTTTTGACAAGTAATTCAGTCGTTGGAATTCCTCTGCTTTAAAGTATTGAATGCATTGTTTTATTGCTTAATTAAATTAGCCGATTAAAATATTTTCTGATACATTATATAATTGTCCAATGAACGGCTCATATGTTGAGCATTACTTGACAATATTAGATATACAAATGTTTAGAAATAGTGTAACACTAAATACTTCTTTTGTTCAATGATTAGTGACTATGTAATGGAGTAATAAATTCTATCGATGCTAAAGATGTCACCCACCAAAAATAGTGCCCTACAGACTGCAACAAAAACAAAGAAATAACAAATTCTCAGAAAATTTGCTCTTCATACTCCCAAAAATTCAGTTCCTGAAAATAAATTCGACAGAGACTTATCTCCCTCAATTTCCATCCCTCATGGTCTCTCAATTTCTCCCAAAAGGTTGATACTTCTTCTCGCAGTATTGAGTACCGATGAATCAAGCGATGGAAGAGCGTTTCATGAAAAAAAAATTGGCAATCAATGCTGTAAAGCTCTGCTGGCCAACTGTAATTCCATTTGTTTGAGTTCAATTGCAAATGAATAAAATACAGCAGGCGAAAATTCGCGAAATTGAGCGAGCCCATGAACTAATGTAACGTCGATTTCGACGTAACGAAATTATCTGTTGACTGAGTATCGCTCGTGCAGCGTGAATCGCGAAATTGTTACTGCCCGTTTCATGTGTCACGACGCAATAAGGGGGTTGTATTCGTTTTCAAGTTCTGACCGAATCGCAGCAGGGTGACGTGATAAAATCGGCCGTTTGACATCGACGCCGACTTATGCTACAATGTAAAACATTTACCTACCGATATGCACACTCCTGTTTCAACGAAGTTGTTGCGAATTCGATTAAATGAATTGAATTTAATTAATGGGAGCTGGCGTGTTACAGGAAAGTTATTTTCGATCGACGGATTAAACCGGGCGCAGTTGAGAATTTTAGATTTCACGACTGAATTGAATCAAATTGGGTCTGGCGATTTCTATGTGAGTTTAATCGACGAAATGCGTAATGTGTAATGCGTTCAGCAGTCGACTTTATCATGTTTTATTCGATAAATCTAAATTGAGTAGATAATATCAAATATAACGCTTGAATTTACAGATAGATATATTATTTATAATGTGTGCTATTCTTGACTCAATTATTTTTGAATCGAATCGCTGGAGAATTATTTTCGAGTAGCGGGAAGTTGTGAATTTTAGTTTCCATGGCTAAATTGAATTAAACGACGCCGACGGTTGGTTATTTCTGACTGAATATAATCGAGGGAGCGCGAAGGCCAGTTTCGCTAGGTGAATTATAAATTGGAACGAATACAAATTTTTATTGATGGGGTAGAATTAAACAGGTCAATTGAATTATATAAAACTACTTTCGATTGGTCGATCTAGTTGTGCGGTAAATTGAACATTTGGTTATTGATCGATGAAGCTGTTTCATAATTATTTTCAAAAATATCGCAATTAAGAAATTTATATTTTAAGTAAAAATCAATTCGAAAAGTCTCAATGAATTCATTTAAATTTATAATTATTCCTAGCCTAAAACATTTCATTTAATTTCCATGTATCTCTCATTACATTAATATTTAAATATTCCCTTTTTCTTGATAGTTACCCGCGTGCTTATTTAAATAATCGCTAACGTTGTTGGCATGACTCATGAATATCGTGCGGAATTGAAAAAAAAAACATGTCGAAAAGATTGAATACTTAAACCGAATAATAAAAACCTGCATATCTTTCCGTAGAATAAGGAGGTCAACGATAACGCATTTTAATGATACCATTCTATGGACTTCAATCAGACTAGCATATAAGTTGTTATACGACTGCTAATACCGTTGCTATTGTGCGCCAATAAGTGTAATGACTCAAAAACGTTCAATGAAAATAATATACGTGACGAAGTTATAAAAATAATTTACTTCTCTCTCGTTACTTCCGTATGACGTCATTTGGTACAAGAGACAATAGAAATTGCGCATGAACAAATCGAGAGTTTTGCAACACTCCCGTTCGATTTCTCCTCGATCGGCGTGACCGTTCGAAAAGTCAACTGGCTGTGCAACTTTATGACCGCAAGATTACTCGAACCTGTAACCTGCAATTACGAAATAGCGAATTAAAAAAAAAACTAATTTAACCAGACAGTAACTTGGTGCGTCATGTAATTCATGGATTAGAGATCATAATATAATATATTCAGCACTTACGGTATGAAATTGATTTTATCGTGACAGTTTAATTGAATTGGAATAATTTATCTACCGAATGCATAAATTTCAGATGATCAGACTTTCAATTGCTACGGAATTCGAACATTTATAGTTTGAAATTTAATTTTATTGAATGGTCTCACCAATTGATGCTCGACAATGCAAGGATCGTCTCTCGTTGAAGAATTGAATAAAATGGTAATTGTACTTTTATTGCGTTAATTCCCAAGTCGTAAAGAACGTTTACATTTTAATGGAACGCTTTCGCTCAGATTGAGTAAGTCCAACAGTCGTCTTTCTCGTACAGTTAGCAAACGTTGCACTTTTGCGCGTCCCGTTTATTCGTTGATGGAAAAACACCGAGCCACGAAATTTTTATGCAAATTCGTTTCGCTGAAAGTGGGTTCGCTCCCCTTGCTCTGTGCCCGTGACAGCTATTACGGAAAAAGCACCGGGAAATGCTGAAATTATGGTAATGAATGTATCTCGAATTGGACTGTTTTGCACCGCGTACCGCAACTCATGAATTTTACCTCCTTACCCTCTTATTTCTTTGTTACATTCTGCTTTGCACGATGTTCGATTAGTTAGTCGTTCTGTAAAATACCACTACGTTCTATTATTCAAATTCTTCATTTTATTTTATTTGTAACCGACAAATGGTTTTCATTCCTCTACAAATACTTCTTATAATATAATTAATTATTATTCGATTATAATTGGTAATTGGTTTTCTTCAGGTTAATAAATACTTAATTCCATAAATAATTCTTCTTTAGCCGCTGTAAGTAGCTTCCATCCACACTCAAACTCCATATTTTTAAAATACATTCTTTTCAATATTATTTAATTCCTCTTCAAATAATCTTTCCATAAATAATTGTTATCAATTATAAGAATTTTGTCAATCTCTAGCCTCTATGATTAACTTCCATTCACACTCGAACTCCATATTTTTAAAATACATTCTTTTTAACAGTATTTAAATCACACCTTTTCGATTAATATCTAGTCACAACTTATTTGACGTACACCTAAAGATGTTGTACTTTGAATTCACGAACAAGGATTTGCGCTACCTATGTCATGGCCAAGCGGATATCAGAGAGATCGTTTCACGTGATGAAGTTATTCCAAAGTAAATCGAGCCGAAACTTTTAATCACGCCCCGTGAAAGTAACTCGCGAACGGATTTAACCTTGTTCCAGTTGCTTTTTTCTTTCCAAACCGGAATAATAGTTTATAAGATGCTAGGTGACATGGCTGCGTTAGGTGTTGCTTCCTGGTGCATTTTTATTCAGAAAAACCTGTTCGCGGTGGCGTGTAACAGTTTCGCGTGGAAAACGCTGCCGATATCCAAAGTGCGCTCGTGCATGCACGTTAAATTCAATTTGTTGTCGAACGTCCATTATCTTTAGAAGTAATTTTATTCCGAAACAATTCAATACGAAATAATTTTCCATTTAACATTTACAATAAACTTGACTACTGCGAGCAATATTCTATAGCCGAATAAATGACAACCATTTAACATTGTATAATAACGCAGCCTGTTCGCACAATGCAAACAATCCTGTTTCGCAGTATTGTAAATGAAAATTCATTGTTGTTTATTATTGAAGAGAGAATTGAGCGCGTTTAGTTTTCATCGTTTTATTGTCGTTATATAACGACAAAAACTTTCTTCCTTCGCACTCTCTGCATGAAATAAATACTACATCCATTAAGTATTCTAAATAATTAAATAATTATTAAACCATTGGCAGGCATACATTAACCATCTCTTATGGAGAATCTGTTTAAAAAAATATTCCAAATTTATCAAACACTAATAGTAGCTTCTGTTATTTGCAGATTCTTCTGTGACGACAGTTTCAATGGAAAGTGGTACGGTGTATCTAATAACGCGTTGAAATAATAGCTTGCGAGGTTTTAAGAGCCTTAACGACTTTCGAATTCAATTTTCAAGCGTAGAGAAGCAATTTTCCCCGCAGAAATATTCAAATTTGCTCCATTGTGAAATAGGAGTCAAATGGGATACGGCGTGTTACGTTAATTGCAAATTAGCTGATTTTTTGATACAGGGATTCATCAGGATAATGCATTCGCGCCGATATATCACCAGGAGACACACCCTTCGCTATCATCGATGCAAGCCCGCACTTGCAAATAGGCGAATGCGGGCTGAAAATTTAATACTCGGTGTGCGATACGCAATCTTGATTGCATTTATATTCGCCTACGATAGACAAACGTGCGCTGGGGCAACTTCGATTAGTTCGACTATCGATATAGGTGTTCATGAATTCAAGTTTATTGGTACGTCGATTGGTAATTGAGAAGAGGAATTTATTTTTAACGACAGAATAAACAAAATATTCGTGATTTTTCTGCAACTGAAGCAAATAATACAATTTGCTGTGTTTATTCGTGTATATATATATATACAGGGTGTCCCCCTTAACTCAGAAAAAAGAGTAAGGCGTCAACATGTTAACCTTTTAACCTAGAAACATATGAGACAGGTACTAAATTCGAAATAAACGCGAAGAACACGAGTCAGTCACATCGATTTCCTATCATGCGACACAATCGATTTCATAGCTGACTATGTCCCGATTCGCCGTCCTCAATTAAACGGTACAGGGAGAGTTTAAAGAAAAGTAAGCGTGCCAATACTTCTTTCGCTCTCTGTAAAAATGACACTCGAGCCATTCCGGTATGAAAAATTACGACACATCCTAATCGTCATTTACCCAGCAGTAATATAATGGGTAAACGTGTGAAATTGCGATTATTTCACGGGGTCGTATTTACACGCGTCGTTCGCGGCGAACAGTAACTCTCTCCATCGCGGGTACGAGCGCCAGTGGTTTCAGATGCTTATTCGTCTCACTTAATCATAAACGGTATGGCGGTAACGTGGATAATTGGAATTTGTATCGCCGCCGCGAACGTTGCGGGGTTCCTGGTATTTCCGGCAGTATTCGTAACGCCCAGGCGGGAAAACGTTCGCGCCAGTCGCGGGGTCTAATGGAAACGGAAGCGTACCTCATCGTCGACGGGGCACCTTTTGTTCTTTGCGTTTAGGGAACGACAAGAAGTACACTAGATTTTTCGTGCGAGCACGCCATTAGCGGGAACAAAATGTGACTTTTTTTCCAAGGGAATCTGACGCGACCAATCGCCTTTTTGCTGGAGGAGAAACGTTCGCACACGAGGATCACGCCATTCGCGTGTTTTGCCATTTTTGTTTCGCTTTCGCGTCGCTGGCCTTTTTGCGATAATTATGCCCCTTGATGGGAGCCTTCGTTTCGCGGGTTAGGGAACAAGAAGCGTGGAGATTGGTGGTTTATGCGTAATAAAATTCATTTAACTCTGAGGGGGGATATGCTAGGCTTGAGAAACTTTGCGAGTATTTTTTTTTGTATTTTTCATACGATGCACAAAGGGATATTAAAATATGGTGCATATACTGAGATGTAAAACTATTTTTGTGCGAGTTACTTTTGGGGTATAGGAGAATTTTCAAGTAGTTAGCACTCGATATTTATACAATAATTAAGACGAAATAAAATAAAATTAATAGAATTTGTTTGTGAATATCTCATACACAGGCTATGTTATTTTAATTGTCTACCAGGACTGCACTGAATAGCGTAGGTCATTATCAGAAAACAAAGTCTTAAAGCCCTCCTTTTATAAACGAGCGAGCAGCTCCATGCAGTTGACCAAACCCATGGACAAAAGCGTAAAGCTCTGCGTGTATGGACCGCTCAAAATTCATGGACTAAACTTTGAATAGGTATAGTATAGTAATCTCCGCTTATACGGTCCGCACACGTAGAAGTTTAAACGGTCCACTCACAGTTGAGGTTTAGTTTTGATTGACTGTCCTTCTCGCGATAAAAATCAATGAGTAAGACTCGCCGATAAATCCGCAGTGAAACATCCAATAATTTTTCGCGTGTACGAGGTGCTTTGATTGCTGGTTGCCGCGACTGTCTTTATGGAAAACCAAAATGGCGGGCAAACCTCTCTTAAACATCGACCACAGGAGCTAGTTTATAAAGCATCGATTGATCATCAATGGTTCATGCATACGCTGCGGAGCATAACTATAGCACCAGCAATTTTTTTAGACTTTCAAAGGTCGCAACAAAACGGACAGAATGTCGCGCTTCTTCTACCATTTTGTAAATTCAAATCTCGGAAACGGAAGCGTGAAGTTTCGCACCCGACCATGCATCGAGGTAGAATAAAACCCTTATGGGAGTTGCAATCGGAGCGACGAATTAGCGAACACAAAATTAAGGATCCGCTCCGGACCTGGACATTTTTTCCTCGGCTCTCGTTTTTGCGATGGAGTACGGTTTCGCTTGATGCGCGTTTAATTTAATTAGAAATTTCAGTCGCGCGATAAATGGACGTTCAGTGTAAAAAATGCGACACGCGGTATAACATTACGTAAAACTCAGGTTCTTTAGGAGTAACATTCAATTCATTTAATGCGCGATCGTTTCAATTATATTCGCAGAAATGAAAAAAATGTTAATTTTTGTTGATTAATGATAAGAGAGTCTACTATCTGAATACAGCTAAAAGATAATTATCAATGTGGAATCAACGTGTAGATTCTCTGGTTTTAAGGAATAATGTTATTGATTTTCCAACGTTTCAGCCATATGCTTGGCCTACTTTAGTGGATTTAAATTTAATACTTATAACATAATTATATACAATGCAAAAAAATGATGAGTAACTTTCAGAATTTTAATTTAAACTTCATTAAGTTTAAGATTAAATTACTGAGTTCTTTATGTTTTCTGGTTACAAACAGCATATTATGTTTACCTGTGAAATATAAAACTGCTTGTTAAAATGTTTTCTGCGTTCAATCGTAGAAACATGAGAAATTAAACTAAAAACTGAACAGATGAAATTTATTCGGTAGCTCTATCGACACCGTTTCGCATTAATTATACATTCATTTCTCATTCGGACTCTGGGGAAAAGTAATAAAAAAAAGTTTATCAAAGTTTCGTTTTGATAGTAAAAATTATTTTTCTTTTCGCGATATCAGTTCTCTTAGAGTCAGTGGAATTATAATTCTCCTGATAGAATTGTATTTATGTGAAATAAGTGGTAGATGAACAGGAAACGGCATTTTCTTTACCTCTTTGTTCGCTTCGATATTCTAGGTTGATTATGGGAAAACTGCAACGTGTAACAGTATAATTTTCCACGCAGTAACAATGTAGATACATGACCGTCGACCTATTTGAGGTATTATGTTCTATGTAACGTATAAGTAATGCAATTTGCAAACATGTTTAGTTTCATTTCATTACACCACCGAATTAACCTTCTCGGCCATTAGTGTTTGTTTAATAATTGGGCACTGAGCAGGTCCAATTCTATAAATTGTTCACAAAACGGACACGATTGTAAGAAGTTTATGTTCTTTCATATCAATGTTGCGATGGTTTACATGTATAGTATACTGCGTCATTTATTAATTTTAAAATGATATTATGTGTATATATTTTTAATTACTTTACCCTATATATATACAAATTATTATACAAATTAACTGAGATATGAGCTAACTATATATACAAGGTATAGGTGGTCCACGTAACGTGCTCACCTCCAATAACTCCCCGAAGTAAAGTTTAAAGTTCAACCATTATTATAATTGTATACTTCATGAGTTAATGGGAGTCAACACGTTACGTGGACCACCCTATATATACGCGATTAGAGGGATTTGAAATGAGTTACCTCAGTGGTTCGTTCATTCCTCAATAAATGTTCATAATAATTTATATCTCAACCATAAGTTGCTAACCTTTGGTAAGAAGCACATTCATCACTTTGTTAGCATCCATAATGAAGAACATCTGTTCCAAACTTTCTCCTCCGAGATGAGAGAAGTTTCAACTTCACTTATTTACCTAAACAAAAAAACAACCAGATTAATTATCCACTGTACCAAAGGAAATTAAGATTATAATCGAAGATCACAGATTCCTGCCTACGTACGACCTTGATAGAACTTTTGAGCAAACTGTCGAATGTGGAACGATCGTCAATTTTCGTCTCGATAACGAAGCTGGAGGTTTTCCCGAATAATCCTAACGATACTTGAAATTATCGAGCCGTCGAGTGTCCCTCGGTCGCCGGCGGGGAATATTTGAAAAAGGAAATGGAATATGTCGCCAGTCATGGAAACCGTGATGTGCGGTCTCGTTTGCAGCGGCTGGGCGCTGGTATATAGAACAAAATATGTATATAGATGAGCTGGTCGCATGCACGGGCGCTGTTTAAGCGAACTGGGTCGCGTTTCGTTTTCTGTCTCGACGTGTTACCTGCGTTCGCTAGCGCGTTTCAAAATCTTTCTTTTTTCGTTTTTCGTTTTTTTTTTTTTTTATTTCCTCCATCTCGTTTCCGCAGCGGCCTCGTTGCTAGATGCGCGAGTTTCGATAATTAAACTCGTGATCGAGATTGCGCGCTAGAGATTCGTTCACTCGTTGTTTCGCGACTTGTGCGGATCGCTGTTACGAAACGCGAGCAATCGGAGGCGAATCTTTTTCCCAGGCGGCGGTTCTTCGTAACCGTGAACTTGAAACGTGCTTCCTATTCAAGCAGCGATGTTCCTGAAGATCGATGTTCTTGCGCAACGTGGCCTCCAAGGCCAAAGAAAACGAATTATATAATAATACAGGGCAAGGGTAACCGAGGGTGTGGGTCGATTGTAATACTTTCAATTTTCGTATTTGTTGATTACTAAAATATTTTTATGTAATTCTTTCAGTAAAATTTATCATATTTTCATAATCAGGAATAGAACTTGAAGTGACGTGAATTCACGTCAGCGGTCGCGAATGTGTTAATTAATTTTGAATTTCTGCTGGCTAACTGGACAACTTACAAACCTTCAAATCGGCGCGTTTCTCTCGCGGTTAATCGTGCTTTAAATTATTCTTGCTCCCGACGCTGCGATTCTCGACGCTGACGCAACGTTATTAGGTCGACCAGCCACTCTCGATAACACGATCTTAGAGTCTGGTGCATCTTCGATGCGTGACGCCACGGTAAAAGTACACTCAAGACGCGATGACCTTAATGCATTCTGTATGGAAATAGTTGCTCGGCACGGTCCGAATATCGGGCTTGTATTATTTATCGACTGCATTGATAGCGCGGCTTGTAAACGACCGGCTTACTCGATGCACTTGAATGCACCGCGAGCATCGAGAACGTTTCCTTTATGAATTAATGCGAATAGATTTTTTAGTGAGTTTTAACCTACTGGAACCAAGGGGGACGTAGAAATAATGTTACCAATAAGCAGTAACCATCGCGGGGGCGGATCGAACTTTTCGCTCGATGCGATCGCTACTCGGCTGCATAATTAATCGAAGTAGGTTACTTTCCAACGAAGAAACTTCCTCATCGGAAGGTCGTGTAATCTAGTAAACTGCTTTCTTCTTGCTTCGCATCTATCGGGACGTCTTGTTTTCATCCGGTTCTTGGTGAAATGAAACGATGTTTAGCTGATTTTCTCGATTATTTGGTAACATCTACTGTTAAGTACGATTTTTTCATTGTTGTGACAACCCCATAGAGAATATAATTATTATAGAATTTCTTTGAGAAGAATCTTTTGCAGAATTTCCTTTGAACTGTATTCCTAGTAAAAATTCTATTGTCACGTGAAATGTTTCCTTGTTTCGAATATATGTATATTACCTAGTACCGAATTTCTTTGAGAAAAATCTTTATTTATATTATTTTTTGATGAACGAAATTCTTTATAAAAATTCTACCGTGTTGTGGACGGTTTGCTAGGATATCGAAAGCGTGCATCAGGGGTTTTTGAAACAATATTGACATTTCGAAACAATATTTCCTATATTGGAGAATATCGAATAATTGGATCTATGGTTGTTGTGAAAGTTATTAGCTGGGTGCGCATTTATCTCGATTCAAACTCTTTTTTGAACTGGTAACAACCACTCTTTTTGGTTCAAAATAATTAAAAATAACCACACTGTGTGGGATAAAATATCGACATAGGAAAATTGAAAACTGTTGAATTTTTCGACGTCGAACGATGTTTTATAACCTGAATAAATGAGAGCGTCCTGCAGGGTCCTTTGTAGCGGCGAATTTTTAATTAGAATTTCTTTTGGGACGAGATTAAAAAATATTAATAACCCAGTTCGTATCATTATATCAATCAACGTGACTAGAGAACGAAATAAAGAATGCAGTTATCATTTGCAACAATTTTCGTAATAAATAGCATCGCCGGAAAGGCAATTCGCCAGACATTCTATTATTAAAACTTGTAACAGAATCACGTGCGAGTATATTGTGAAATTGAATAACATGAATAAAGTTCGTTATTGTTGTTCGTTATTATTCTACGTATCTACAGTTTCCAAAGATTTCAACCCGATAAATGTACAAACAAATGAAATAAATAACATCGTGTAACGGAATATAAATTCATTTTCCGAATTCATTTATGGAATTTTAAGTGTAATAAAATCGTTTGGAATTTATTTTTCATATCGCCTTTCAATTTATTATCGCGAACTAGAATCTAGAATACTGACCACTGTGCGAACAGCAAATTTAATACTAATAAATTTTCTTACTGACGCAAAGATGATTAAGCATGCTATCAACAATATCCAGATGTCCGAGTGTTTTGGAAAATCGTAATGTAATAAATTCCCGAGCACATCGATATCGAGTCTGTATCGACGAGCAAGGACGACATGTTCGGATGAGAATTATGCATAGTAGGCAATCATTTATTGTGACATCGCTATTAATCACGCCAGGTATCAGTCATACCGAATCCCTCCAAACAGCGAACATCACGCGTACACGCTGATAAGATGAATACCATTGGCATGTTATGTGGCATATTGGAAAATCCATTGTTACTACGTATTATTCGCCACCGTAGCCTTTATTTCTATCTCTACTATTTCAACCTCGTTATTACTTTATAAATCGTCCAGCAAAGTCCTGGAACGACCAAAGAAATCTGATAAAAGTCCAGTAGCATAAAACGTCGTTGCTCTACCCGTTCTTTGACGTTGACGAAGACAAAGGAAAGATATTCTACAGGAACACGGCAATTAACGGGCTATTAAATCGTGATCGCGCATAGAGTTATGGGATTCAGAGTATCAATTAAATCCTTTAACACCGTTCGCAGATTCGGTACGCTTCGCCATAAAGCCTCGACGTCTATTATGTCGGTTCAATTTCAGACACCCTCCCCTCCCCTTCGCTTCCCTTCTTTCCCGTTCTGCCAATGACTCGACCTTCGCGTAATTCATTCAGCCAGTACATCAACGGCTGCATAAATTGACCGTCACACACTCTCCTTTAATAATAATGGAGCTGGTCGTATCCGCGTTGCCGTGGCACGTGTACTTGCAGCAACATTCGTACACACGTTACGCGGTCGACGTCTATGCGTTTTTTGTGTAACGCTTCCAACGTTTTTTCTCTCTCTCTGTTTCACTTGTTTTACACGTGTTGCGTGAAATATTGTCATGGCTCGCGTTCGGTGGAAATTAATTTCCCCCGGTTACCCGTGAAAGAGAATGTAGCAAGCGAAACGTTTATTTGGAACGGTGTGATTTTTTTTCTTCTTTTTTTTTTTTACATAACGGAAAAACTCCGTGCAAATGAAGCGATGAAATCATTTCATCAAACCGAAACACGCAGAATGAACTCGGATTTCTGGGTAATAGCGTACCTTCCTGGCAAGAGTTTGCGTTAATAGTTAAACGGGTGGAAGTTTGGAAATTCTCATATTTTATGAGTCTGGAAATGCATGGATAATTGCAGAAAGTTTGGTAATCCAATTGTGTTTTAAGTTCACGGTGAAGTTCGCAATGAGTTCAGCGTAAATTCATGAAAGTGACAGGGAACGTTTGGTAATTTATTTTATGCATTTATTACAAATGCCGTGGGGAGGTTTGGTAAATTTAACCCTGTATGGACTCGTACGAACTCTCAGGTCACACGGTAATATACATGTCATGTTGTGTAATTTACTTTATTAATTTATTACAAATATATGGAAAGCGTTTCCTTCAAATTTAATTTTTAACTCGTTCCTATATCAAAACTGAGAAGTATTTTGTCGCCTCGTTTATGGGATTCTCTGGAAATAATTAGGACCATGCAATGTTATTGTTACAACTTGGTTTGCAATCTCGCGTTTTATTCTTTCGAGTAAGGCCAGCTCTCACGACAATAATTTGCCGCAAGAGCAGCGTTATATCGTGAGATCGATCAACTCCGCATGCAGACGCCACTTTGTGCCGCAACGAAGGGGAGTGTATCCCAAAAATAGCGAAGAAGTCACGTTCATAACATAAATCCCAATTCATATTTAACTGGCCTTCCTAACACTATATTCTGTTTGTTTCAGGTAAGAGGCTGAGTTGAATCGCAGATCAGAAATCCATTCATTGATAAGCGTCTAGAGTCTTTATGCTAAACAAGTTCCTCCTTGGTGAGTTCATCAGCGTTTACATTGAAAAGATACATATTACATATCTCTGCCAATACGAAAAGAAATGATTTCTTGTATTATTTAATTATTTAATTGTAATAGAATTTCCTAAAGGAGATTTCCTAATGGTAACCTATAGCGAATGATTATTCAGTCAAGGCAAACCCCATTAGCCTGTTGACCTTAATAACATACTTATGATACCGGTGCGTGTAGTGTCGGGATAGCATGATACGCAGCTGATTTATTATGTCGTTGAACGATTTTTCTGCCAGAATGATATACAGCCACTTTTCGGATCGATTAGATTTTATCTCGATCCTGAAACTGTGTTTAAACACGCCTCGACGAAGAAAACATTGTACTTCGTGTTGTAAATCTTGATGCACGCGTGTACATAAATCAACTTTTGTTTTAAATACTTTTACTCGTGTATGCATAGAGTGTTTGCGTAATATAAATTATTTCATCGCACAAATAGTTACATTTTAGAACCAGAAACGGTGTTTTCCACCGTTAAGACGGTTACGGCGAAATTCGGTAAATATCACACTGTAAGCTTTTGTTCAGTTTCGAAACTTTCGTCACGGGAAAACGGAATCAGGGAAACGAAATTCTGAATGTTTAAACCGGAGTTTACGTAGTGAGCAGTGGCGCAAAAATTACGCTAACAAGCACTGAACTTCTTTTCACGATAACAGCCCTATACCTACAAATCCAGGTAATAGCCCTTTAACTAGAAATTCAGGAAACAGTAAATTACGTTGGCCAGTATAGTAAAGTTGTTATTTGAAAAATTCTTCTCGGTTCAGATATGTTTCCGACTCGTTGATCTGTTCGCGACAAATTGAAGAACAAAGCAATTGTTTAAATTAAATATGAAGGCAAATGTAATTTATTGTCGAAGCAGGCTTATCATCGCGTATTTACAGAAATTGTAATAAATTTGCTAGAGGATAGTTTTGTAGAACTCAGTGAAATCCACTTCCCTGTTTTAACCGGTAACCTTTGACGTACTTCGACGAGTCCGACTGGCGATGAAGATTTTGGCCCAAACATGAATATCACAAGCCAGAGTCGTAAACAAATAGTCGGGGCAAACGTAAACATCAGTTTCCGGTCCTAGTTTCGTCGAGCTAAATAGTATGGGAAGGGGTTACTTTGAATAATCCATACTATAATAATATCATAAAGAGGTAAAGTTTGTTTGTTTGTTTGTTTGTTTGTAGGGGGTTCTCAGGACCACTTACAAAACACCATTAAATATTTGAGAAACACCAAATTGTTCCAAAAAATGTAGGATATGATCGTCGCTAATGACCTTGCAGTCGATGCTACGTAAAGCCTCTATCCAAAAACGAAGAATCTTGGGACATGCATATAAAATCGTTGGTGAACATTCCATTCGAAACGTGGTTACATGATCGTCGAGAAAATTGAGAGAAGTTAGATTAGCTGTCGATTGGGAGCGGGAAGCTGATTTTGGTAGCAACGAATCGAGCTGATCTAAATCGGATCAGCTTTATTCCCGTTCGCGTCGAATCACAGGTGTCCGGCAGCCTCATACTGCTCACCGCGATGTTCGCAATCGAAAACCCAATTTCTCTTATTTCCTGCATTTTATCCAGCCCGCATCGGTCAGTTTACCTTCCGTGATTTTTCCAGCCGCATTTCCGCGTCGCTCTCTGCTACTGTCCCTTTAAAACGCGGCTTTTCTAATCAAGCATCATAGACAGAATCTCCTTTGCCACGCGTCGATGAACTGGACGAGATAAACACATTCTTTAAATAATACCGTGGGGCTAATAAACAAGAGCCATTGAATCCCGCGTTACGATAGCTTTAGGTCCAGGTGAATTTTTTTAAATGCAGAAACGTTAGGTTGGTGAACCATTCAAAAGGTTAGAATATTAAAGAGAGGTCATTGAGTGTGAATCGATTCAATTATTTCAGTTGGACGTAGAATTATTTTTAAAATTTGGTGAAGACTACTAAAGATCTTTTATTTTATATTACTGGGGTGGACATAGCCGATCATTTGCTGTCATATCTTTAAAATGTTTAAATAATTCGAGTGGTGCATCTTGAGGTATCTTTGTCTGAAAAGACAAATTAATAGTATTAGAATTATTGAAATATATACCATGAGGCAATCAAATATAATATACAAAATTTTTTTAATTATTATATGGAATTTGTAATATTGAATTCGAATTGATATAATTAGTGTCTTCATTAACTACGGTTGCCAAAATATTTCAGGGATATAAAAGCAGGTAATCTTCGTTTTGTTCTATTCAACGTGGATTTAACGTTTGAAAACTTCAGTAAAAACTACGTTTTCAAATCCACACTTCGATGAACACTGCTTCACAAAAATATTTCCAGTAGAGTTGTGGCACCAATAAATGCTCGATGCTCAACTATTGTCTGGAAAAACCAGTTTGCGTAGCGTGAAATCGGTGGCGTATATTCAACGAATTTTAAAAAGCATCCAACCCTTTTAACTCTGGGATTAGAGAAACATTACGATTAAAATAAAATAATTGTATAATTAAATTTAACATTTCTACCGGAGCCTCGAACTAGAATCAAAACATTAAGAGCAATATTATACCAATACTATACTTCTACCGATTTTCAAAGATGTATCGAATAAATTTTTCTTTCAATAGCGCTATATCAAAACCAGCTCTGTTTATTTTCAGGTAATTTATACGTGTACACCGTGTGCAATTTCAATTGTTTCGATCGCTTTTTGCTAAGTGCCTGACCAGAATAAATTCAGTTAAAAAATTTAAATCGACATAACGTTTCGGAAAGCACTTTGTTTCGCCGAAGAATAACGTTTTAAGCGGGAACAAAAAGCAAATAGAAATCGGCATTTAATATTCACAGCGGTTTTATTCCTCCTCGGGGAAACAACGCTTTTACGAACGCTGTGCTTTAAAGTATACTTTTCGAATTCATGCAGTGTTGGAACATTTTGTTCCCTTCGCCTCGTCGGTGTTACGTCGTGCTACCCTTTTTTGCTTTTTACTGCTTCCTCCTCGCTGTCCGACGAGTCCATCAAATTCCTCTTCGATTTTTCACGAGACGAGATTTACGAGCGGAAGTCGCGTTGTTGCATATGATTGCTTTATGAGGCAGCAAGTCAACGACAATCTCATGCACGTTCAACGGTAACAGTCAGCTCTTTTCTCGGCCATAACCGTGAAAACCGCTAATAAATTATAATGGCCACCACACCAGCTTCCCCTTACTTAAATTGTTTAACTCTTTGCACTCTAAGAATGATTAGACTGGGCGGGATGAAGATCATTTTGTGACGGTTTAAACTTCATCCGTCAAAAATAAAATTTTTTGTGTGAAAATATATGATTTTTTTACATCATCGTTCAAAAGTAGCAATTATATAAAAAAGCAACAAAATTTTCTTTTTGACAATGAAAAAGTGTCGATTTTCTGGGTAAAACCCGAACATCGATTGATAATCGTTGATAACGACACTGACTTGGTGCCGAAAGTTTAAACCCTTAATCTTCGCGTAAATGCACCACGTGTTTTCAGTGCACGCATCAGCGGCATGGAACGCGTTTTACTGCGATTATAGGTTCATTATTATATTGACACGCGTTAACATTCGATTACCCTTCACCGCGCAAGTACGATCATAAACGGTAATCCGATTCGAGTTGTCTTGCTTTGGAATATAATCTTCCAATAAAAAATAAATACAACGTAAAATATTATTCCATACGAAATATAGAACGTAATAAACTAAAACCATTAAATCCCAAACACAGTTGAACAGGAATTCCAAATTGCAATGGTCCGCAGCCACTAAAACTGAAGTAAACTGAATAACAAGAGTCTTCGAGACCCAGATCTGCCTAATTCGCGTTGCAATAAGGCTAAACTTCCGAGTTCAACTCGCCAATTTTCGTTTATCTTGTCCCAGCAATATGTGGCTTGGAATTATCTTGATGAACCGAAATCTACTACACGCTCGCGTAGCTTAACGCGACCCGCGACGCGCCGATGCGCGTTCGCTATAAACCCGATGCACGACTACGACGCTTTCTAGGAACCGTGTTTACGCTACGGTTGTATTTGTTCGAATCGCAACCACCTGGATTTTAGAGCCTAATTGCGCTAGCATGCCGATATCCGTGATGAATCGTGTTCCACGAACACGGAGACTAACATCGTTGATGTTCATTCCAGATAAAATCCCGTAGAATATGCGTGATCCGATGAGCCGAGTTTACAAAGAGGGCAGATTTCGATCTGCGCAAATTGCTCGGTTAAATATTGATCTCGTTAAGCGATGGCCGCCGTGTCGGTTGCCTTGGATTCGCATGATTTTGTGCAGAAATTCGCATCTACGCGCAAGGATGTCTCCTTCCGGAGGGTTTAGCTCTGTATCTCACGGGCATACTCCGCGAGCAAAGAGAATCGGTTTCCGGGATACTCTTGAAGAATGGACAACATAACGGAGATGATAGGAGTGCTCTATAATTGGTGTAATATGTAATACATAGATGCATTTAGCGAAAGGGATGAAAGGAGTGTTTAGTCGATTTAGTAATGTTGTGCAGCAAGGGTGAGAGAAGTGGTGTATTATTTAGTATAATAGGATGTCGAGGATCTTATTCAATGGAGGGATGGATATTTTACTGAACCATCAAAATTGTTGAATTAGGCTTTTGTTAAATATCATCGCGGTATCCTGTTGTGGTGTATTATTTATCTTTTCTAATCGCTCATGAATTTAATTTTTCTGCCATAATTGCCTTACTAACAGTGCCCAGCCATTTATCACTCCATGTCCATCACCGTGTGTTGTAAGCTCCGTGTGTTGTTGGACAGATCGTTGATTTGAACTCTTTCGTTGTCACGCAATTCCATTATAAAACTAAACATTATTACCACTGACGGAAACAAGGACGTCATTGGGAAAATTACACGTCAGAATTTTAATACATTCACCATTTGACAGATACGCAAAAAATG
The DNA here is from genome assembly GCF_026283585.1 of Hylaeus volcanicus. Lineage (NCBI taxonomy): Eukaryota > Metazoa > Arthropoda > Insecta > Hymenoptera > Colletidae > Hylaeus > Hylaeus volcanicus. The sequence continues at coordinate 5,902,010 of NC_071978.1, read as the reverse complement.
GACAGAGAGGATCCAATTGCGTAAATATTCATAATTATGTAGATCACTTGGCAATTTTTCAACAAAATTACGAATAAAAATGGATGTTTTAAACATTTCCTGCATCGATTGTTTAATTACTCGACAACGCTTAACCCGTTTTCGCGATTCGTCGTTCGATTGTCAGGACTATTTCGTATTTGGCAAAAAATGCATTTTCCTGCCCACGCTGAGAACTAATTAAAGCCTCGACGAAACGGGTCGGCTTCTCTAAAACAACGAGTATGCCGGTTTAATGCGTCACTTCCGTTTTACGGCACGCTTTATGAATTTTATGGACGCCCGTGCAGGTTCGGTTTAAGAGACGGCTTAATTTCGCATAGAAAAGTTACGTCGCTTCTGCAAAGTGTCCCTTTTAGGAATGCTAATTGCAAACGGGCTTTACCGATCATTTTAAATTTCAATAAGAGCCAGTCCTCTGCACCCACCTTCCCACATTCCCACTCTAGCCTCGGACACCTCTTCTTTAATGGCCTCAACGATATAAATCGTGATCTGAATATTAATAACGAAGGTTTCCCGAATATATTCCGTCCAGGGCTGATTGAAGTTGACGTTGCTTTATTCGAAAGTTTCGTAGCAGTCCTCGAACGTTTGAAAGAAAATTTTAATATTATACGGTAGATCAATAGACGCGGAACTGTGTATATAAAACGTTACTCTTTGTGAATTTTTACTCGGTCTGATTTATATGATCGATCTAGATTTTGATATATAAGTATGGTGTATATTTCTTAATTCTAAAATGTATTGAGATCGTAAATAACGGTAATTTTTATATAAAAGCAAACATACCTACAAACACTACCTATAGAACAGTATATAAAATTAAATATTGTAGAAGCACATACGTAAAGATATGAAAAACAATTATTCAAAATTCATGACATCTCATTGTATAACGTCTCGAAAAAATTAACATCTCTAACATTGTTCGAATCAGTCGTTTATGAACGAACAACTCCTAGCCCAACTTTAAAGACTGTTGCAAAATACAAGAACGTTTACAGAAGGATCGTGTTATTAAAATGAAAGGGAAATCATGGTTTATTCACGCTAAAATTAAAGTAACGAAATGTCCAATCAGCTGGCGTTGTCAGCCGACGTAAACGAGTTAATCGTCCCCATTGACGAAATCTCCGAAACCGAAGACGCAGTTGACTCGCTTCCAATTCGATCGCCGAGTGAACAAATTATGCAACTGGTTAGCATTCGCTTAGGTTAGCTTCAGTTTCGCTCAATCTGTCTTTCGTTTCCCTCCGAGCGCGGCCGCTGGACCACAAAATCGATTGCGATAAACCGGTTAACGATTACACGACCGTCGGTCATGGTTTACGAGCGAATCCTTTGACTCGTCGTGCAAAAGTGTGCAAGGGAAATAATTGAAAGTGAATGGAATAAGGCAATCGGTCGTTTGGGATGCTGCCGACGTCTTCGCGCTGGACACGTTTCCCGTTCGATGAATACAATTGAGCTCGTCTCCTCGTTTGCGCGTTTGAATCTTTTTCGAAATTGGACGTTAGCCTCCTCTTCACCTGCAGCCAACCCACGTATCCGGTTGTCCCTTTTCTGCATTGCCTCTGGTTTACTTCCAATAGGAACGAGGAAATGCTTCTCCTTTCTGAGAATTTATTAAACGGCGGCGTAGTCGTTCTTGGGATTAAGTTTTCTAAAGTTGTTTGCTGGAAACTTGCGCGCGTACTCTTTCTATAGCATGGTGTTCGGCGCTTTATGTACCTAGTGTAGATAATAAAATATCCTTCGTTGAAACTGATTTTCTATCAATTCATTGCACTGTAGATTCGCAGAGCTTTGAGAATCGCACTTGCAACAGTTTCAGAAATTTAGTTTGAAGCATTCTGAACTATCAGACTTTTGACAATCGTACTTGCAAAATTTTCAGAAATTTAATTTGAAGCGTTTTAAAATATCACAGCTTTGAGAATCATACTTGCCAAATTTCCAGAAATTTCATTTAAAGCATTCTAGACAATCAGTGCTTTGAAAATCGTACTTGCCAAATTTTCAGAAATTTCATTTAGAGCACCCCAAAGTATCACAACTTTGAGAATCGCACTTGCTAAACCTTCAGAATTCTAATTTGAAGGATTCTAGAATATCACAGCATCGAGAATCGTACTTGCGATTTTCAGAAATCTAATTTGCAAGTACGATGGGCTATGTTTACTGTTATCGATGCAAATGCTCGGCTCGATTGTATCGAACTTCGAGACAAATAACCAATCCGACGGTACCCGTATTGCTATCGATTCCCAGGCTCATCTTAATAACAAGTTGTACTGCAATTGTAGTCTCTTCTTAAAGGTGACTCTGTCGGAAAGATCTCACGATCAATTTGAATGTATTTAGCGAGCACTCTTCCGTTATTTTTGTCATTGAAAACATTTAAAGAGATCTCTGCAAATGCCTGGTTTAATTTGAACTATTTATAAAATACATATATTCGGATAAAAATCTTTAACTCCTGTTACTTATAATATCTGATCGCCAGGAGGGATTTCTGGAGCCATAAGTTTCCATGGGTGACAAAATCAATCCAGATTATTTGTCGAATTCTCTCGTGTCATATTAACGGAAGTTATCGACGAGCGTAGATTGCCAGGCTGACATTGACAACGGTACACATAAGAATTCAATAAATGTTAACGAAAGCGTGCTTGGTAAATTGGGTTTGCCTCGAAGGGCGCCGAAACATTTATTTCGTGTCAGGGGTTAGGCGGATGCCAACCATTGTGTTTGGGTTTATCGATTCTTTGGAATTCCTTCGTGCCTCGCTATCGGGGCTAATTTATTTTCAGGCTGGTAAACAGATCCTCGCGAAATCCCAATGAATCTAGAAAATCGAACCGTCGATCGCCCGTTATTTATTTCTTTGTGCTTCGTTTGAACGTTCAAACACACACACACAAACGAGAGAAATATTTCCTGACAAGGCAAAAAGGAATTGGCAGGTTCGTTTTCCTTTTATTAATGATATTTAATTGACTACTTTATTATGTACTTGAGCGTAGCAATACCGTTCTAGATCTTCCCCTTAGGTTTCTTTTCCTATTCCCATTCAGAGATCGAGGTAGAGATCCATAATCACATAATTGCTTTGATCTTTTAATTGCAATTGTCGATTTAATTGAAAATTGACGCGTTGCAAGCTCGGATCAAGCGTGATATAATATTACAAATAAGTGGAGTATAAACTGATTTTACCTATGTCGGTGGACTATAATGTTTAACCACTCTAACCTAGTATGCCTCCACGGAAGGTCTTTTGTTCTCTGTAGAATACCTCTAGTGATCCATATACGGACTGGACCCATTGCCTCTTGGTGACCTAAATTTGGACCTGTGTACGTTATGTCGGAATATAGATATCAGTCATTCTACCATAGATTATTACTCCAACTGTCATGCGACAAATTACTTAAAAAGCTCTGTATGTACACTATACAGCAGTGGTAACCTTATCGTAATGAGATCTCCCTTCAGGAAAAGAGTTTCACTTTCCATTGTAACAGTATTCTATCTTATTATTAACAAACCTAGGTATTTCCTCAAAAAGACATTTCCTTAGATAGCCTCTGCTGCGATCTTAAGGAGTATTTATTTGAGAAAATTTTTAAATTAATTTTCTTTGCATATCAATACATAGCAATATTTTTCGAATTCTTGTCTAATTGTTTGACATTATCTTATTGCCCTTTCCAAGCTAAATAACCAACTTCATTACTTCTGTTCAATGATTGATGATTCGATACCAAGTGCATAAAAAAAATATTATATTGTCATGTTATATGTTATATTCTCAGCACCACTCGATACTTCTGTGAAAATTAAGAGCTCGAGCCTTCCCGAACCGAACGGAGCCCTCCTTGTTTATGTTTTACAGAAAAGTTTCATATCCCCCGAAGTATCCTCAGCAACGATTCGGATGAAAATCACGATTCATCCCAGACATCCACTCGAGTTTTCGTTTCATTGCGCTCGTGATTACATTCAATGCTGCGTCGTGAAGTGGTATCCGAGACCGCCGCTAACGAAATAAAAATTTCACGAACGTTTCGCATAATTCAAGATCCCAGGATAGACCATGTTGTTGATGCGAAGAACCGCATCGCTTCCGGCTACCGGGCTTCCCGATTGCTAATACTGCGAAATGAACGTAATTAATGGGCGAGCGTATACTTCAGCGGAACTTGGCTCGTTAAATATTTGATGACTGTATTACCGTGGCGACCGTAACGACTTGTGCGAGTGAAAAGTTTAAACGTCTTTTCCCGTACATCTAATTGTGCCACTAAGAGGATTCCTCGCGTAATAACCGAACTATCTCTATGCTACTAAAATTTCACTCGCTGCTGATGTAACTAGATTTGACGCAGCTGTTGCAAACGAGCGGAGAGATATTGCGTTCTTTTTTTCGCGGGTAGCTGATGGCGCATTAGACAGGGGTACTGCAGGAAAATTTTTCATTAACCATCAGGGTTTGCGATGTTGCGCACTTTAAAGATATACGAGGCCAACGAGCAGTTTCCTTGTACGAATGCCACAATGGATGTCAACATTTTTTACAAATATTTCAATAAGTGTATACTTATTGGTTTGGGTAGATCATTCCGTGGAGGTACGTATTTTTTTGAAGACGTTATAAAATAATTGGTTACGTCACGGTAGAAATTGTTTTGAAGAGAGCCATCTCTTTGAGCCTAAACCTATTTCCTCTCTTAAGGTACCAACCTTCATGGTAAGGAATCACATGGAATTTTTAATATTACAATAAATAAAACGCCATTAAATAAATATTGCGTTTACCTCAAATAAATTCACCAATAAATCCCAAAATTAACAACTTCGAGAGCAATTTCCTCCCAAAAACGGTGTTTCCCAATGTTCGATATTCCGCCGTGCGAGAAAAATACATCGCTTTTTGCTTCAAATTTCCACGCACAAGTTTGAACAGCGTTGTAGCGCTCGCGGGGTTTCAAGTTTCGCAATTACAGAGTCCCGGGGAAAAACCAGGGGCTGCTTAGTGCAAACATACTATTTCTGCTAAACAAGGTTATTGAAGATTCGCACAAAAGAAGAATATTAGTTTTCATCGGGTGCACGCGTCATGCCGCATGTTTTTCCCACAGCTGAGTTTCAAGTTTCGCAATCACAAGGCTGACACACACCGAGTAATTACGCGCGAAACTGCACCACGGCCACGAACCGTGGATCATGTTCCCCCTATTTCTTCCCCGCGATGCAATTAACGCATTCGAGGGCCTAAACGAACGGAAATCCGGTGTCTTCTGCCAACAGGGCTACGTTTTCCAAACGCAAGGCCACGTTTCGCGCGAATTAACTTAATATAATAACATTGAGCAGGATAACTCGTTCCACCCCATATTAATTTCGTTACCAATCCTCGTCTACATTCGATTATTCGCTGTTTTTGCTCTATTTAATAGTTATTAGAGTTACTAAAGATTCTTTCTCCGTTGACTAATGTTCCATTCAAAAGTCTCTTGTGTTTGCTTAACTCGAAATTTAAATTCTTAAATTCATATTTAAAAATACGTACATTTTTTATCAGATATATATATTGACATAGTAACATTCTTTGTTTAAGAAAAATATTTACATTCCAGTTACATTATAAAATCAAACAGTACAGTTCTGCATTAAATTTTAAAAATGAAAATTTCAAATAAAAGAAATGTGGTTCTCCATTGAATTATAATTTAATTTTCCTGTGAGAGATCAGTTAGGAATTTTATTTTGATCCTTCCTGCTCAAGATAATCATTGAATAACGCATTGTAAAGCTCGAACATTTTGCTCAGAGAATACGAAAAACGGCGAGTTTGCGCACAGCGACGAGCGGAAGAAGGAAGTCGTATGCAACGCGTTTCGCTCGGTCGCGGCGGATTCAACAGACTCCGCGACACAATTGCTAATTGAATTAGAGCGAGATACGAAACTGAAATCCGAAACTAAAAGCGAAGGACTCGTTCACGCAAATTAAGTCGAGTCGAGCGCTTTATTAAGCGAAGGAAATTAAGGACAGTTTCGCAAAGCGCTGAGAACAAATAGATTTTCGACTGATGTACCGACGCTCATTTCCATGCTAATTTATAGTCGAGATTTCGATCGTGTATAGAGAAACAAGTGATTAGAGTTACGCAAACTTTATGAGAAATCAAAAATAAATGTTCCAGGTTACTCGTGAACGAAGTTGGCGAAGGATTCGTGTGCTTTTATTATTACGAAATTTGGAATTCTTATTCTGTATTAGGAATCAAATTTGAGGGGCTTGGTAGATTGATATTTATATAACCATGTTGACGTATTAGTAGGTTAAGTATTGTTAATTTTAGAAATGTGGGGGAATGTGAAAATGGTTAGAAGATATGCAACTTTACTTCCAGAAGTCGTAGTCATCTCAAATAATTCTGAACCAGGAATCAATGAACAGTAATCGTTGACAATGTGTCTTGCGATCCATAGTGGAAAATTCTGAGAATCGTTTCGCGTTTCACAAAGGAATTCGCATACAAACGAGTTATCGCTCTTACGTTACCTCGGTCAGGTATCGATGTCTCCCGACGTCTCCAGGTCGTTTGTAAGGAAATTCTAGTGGGTTTATATCGATGGGGAACAATCTCGGGCGCCACGCGATCCCGAAGATGTAGGATTCTCGATAAAACATTTCCGACTATAAACGGATGACTTCGAGATGGTTGCCAGTCGATTTTGAGGGGATCCCCGGGGATTTCTTACGGTGAGGGATTTCAGTCAGTCGCTAAGTTGTAAAGCCGATGGTGGAGCAGTTATGAGGGGCATAAATTTCGTTCGAGATTTCTCGAATCGTTGATTCGCAGACAGTCCGTCAGAGAGTATGCTCTTCCCGATTTCTCATTGATTGGCGATGACGAAGCTTCGAAACTTGATAAATAAATTTTAGTAAATGACATAGAATAGCATAATTTTCGACAAGCATGTATTTGAAATTTTTAATTTCGGTTAGTTTCATGCAATATTTTATTATAAATAAGAAACCTGTTTCAGAATTCTTCAAGAGTTAGTGACTTTTCCATCAGTCGATAGATAATAGTTTCAATTATTTTACAATTTTAGGCACAATGTTAAATTGAAATTGAATATCTTCCAAAGGTTGGAGCTACGAATATTTGTCTAATATTTATGGCAGTTCTCGTCGCCATCTTGCGTGGGATACAATCATTCCAATCGGAATGTTCGACATTTTTCATCACCCTCGTATGCGAAACGTAATGAACACCACGCATGGTAAATTCTGCACGAGATCGTGTAATGTCCCTTTCGCGTTCGAAGGAGCAAACATCCCCCGGGTGACATAATAACTCGTCATCGTGTAGCGAGTTTAATTACAAGTCCTTCATATTAGAAGCAACCAATACAAAGGACCGTTGCGGCGGGCAAATAGCTGGAGGCTCCTTTCCCGACCTCGAATCGCAGTTTCCGGTTCTGTCAGCGACAGGGTGCGTTATTTAAATTCAAATGCGACTGTCCGCAACGGAACTGCCGCGAAAGGGAGTCAAGGAAACCGTGGCGCTATCAGTGACACAAAAAAATTGAAAATTGTCGACAATTGATTGCTAGCCTTTTATTACGCCCATTGCACCCTCGGAATGGTGCTTTAAATTTCCAGACGATTCATTTATATGCGCGGATACTCTTAAGCGGGTAACCTAATCTAGAGCGTCAATTTTTAGTGCTTTTTGAGGATTTTTTTGTAATCTATAAAGAATTTTCATATCAAAAAATATGGTTACGAGGAAATCTTGTTTAAAGATTTTCATGCCAAAAATAGTTTATTAATTTATCTTGTGACGATTATTATATTTTCTGCAAGGGTCCAAATTCTGTTAGATGACTTTTATATAGGTCACTTTGTTAAAAATAAACTTCGAAGTCTTTGGTTATTTTTGAAGTATATTTACGAAAAGTTAACCATCCTTATCGTTCTATCCATTGTTCTATCTATTGTTCTATGGTTGGTCAGGATTGCGCCTATACTGAAATTGTACTAGATTCCAGCAGTAAAAATGACCCAAGAGAAATCACCCTGGCAGCTGCTGGAGATTGGAGTCTGACGGGTTTTTAAGCACCCACCCTTTGTTACTCTGATAACGAAGGGAGAGATACTTATTTCAAGTAAAACAAAAAATACCTGATAGTGATGAACTACACCTTTAAAGATTCATTAGAACAATTAACTACAATTTTAACCATAAATACAGGTGACCTCTGTAAACAAATCTTGTTCTCTCTCCTCCAGGGCGGAATTTCGAAAAAAAATACGTAGGTTTTGACGTCATGGAAGGAATGTACTTTCCGAACTTCATGTTTATAGGTCCGAGAGATTAAACAAACCAACTTATTATTATTACTTCATTTAACTGCAATAATATACTACCACTAACATAACTCTACTTTTATATTTTGACTTTGTATTCTAAAATTCCACGATTAATTTCGATTATACTTATCAAAACCAGGTACGTGATAATGATCATAAAATTTCACATCGAACGTCAGCTAATTTGAAGTGCTCAGAACGTAAGCGACCCTTCGATTCGCTAAATAGCGAAATATTGGTTAATGAGGCAATTAGCATTCACCTTAGCGATGTTTATCGTTAATAACCATCCCATTAATCATAAGTTCTGGACGTCGCTAATGCGAAGACTACTTCGCGTTCGCCACCTTGCTCTTCCCTTAGAGTTTGACATGAAGCGATAAGAAAGTGTTTAACGCCGATCGAAGTCGAGCAAGTTTTCATCGCTGGCGCGGTGCGAGTATTCTATTATTTATTATCGTCAGCGTTCACCGTGCCGTGAAACGTTGATTTTATATTTGCTTTCGGCGGCGCTCTGTTATTGCCATTATTGTATCTTTGCTGGCGTTTGAAACTCAAGGAATGTAATATAATATGCGCCGCCCATTACTCGCGTAACATCGTTCCTTTAACCCTTTGCGGTTCGAATTTTCGGATTTCAGCGCATTTTTGTCGAGCTTACCGCGACACACAGCCGCGAAATATTAACGTCGGTAAATCTAATAACGGGGAAAGATTACCAGCGCTCACGAAATATTCGGGCACATATATCGGGTCGAACGGGAATCTTGTTAATGTTATCTTTAATGCACAGCTCGTGGCATAATTATCGAGTGCTGAATGCATTTTACCAATTTAATTATTCATGTAATCACCGCGAGCGAACTCCGTTATAGTATAAATAATATTTGCGTGAAATTGCGTGACTGTAGATAAATTTTACACTCGAGTTATTCTTCGAAACGTGCTACTTTGTTCTTCTTGATGTGATTCTTATCTTTTTCTTTACAGAATTTTCCAATGATCCACTTTCTCAGAGTTAAAAATGAAGATAAATGTTAATAGTTTTGAAATTTTCTCTATGGTATTTTCTAATAATACGTGTTACAACAATGATAACGAAACTAATCTATCTAAATTCGAAACACATGCCAACACGCCTAACACTAGATTGACACTTGAACTATGTATCATGAAAACAAGGCTCGATGTAGACCGTAATTAACATTTCCTATGCACTGTTATTATCGACACTACACTGTTGTGATACCAGAGTTTACAGCCAAGCTAGATCAATTTCGTGAGATCATTGTACCGCGTAGCCACGACATAGCATACATTGTCGTTCGAAAATTCGAAGCATCTTTGAATTTGTTAAATGAATTAGTGTAGTCTGATCGCAAAAATTGAAATTAAAAAAAAATGGAGTTAATCGATTTGTGAAATGAACGGCTCGTATAAGCAACAAGATGCTCTATTATCTTATCAAGCAAAGCTCACTTATGCATCGTGTGCATTTTTCAAAAATGTTTACTGGCGAAAGTGCTCTCTTCGATTGTCCAAGTGTAAAGTCACTCAAAGCGTTTTGCAAACGTTCAATCGACAGCCGATTAACGAGCCGATAGCCGAGCTAATAGGATCCAGCGAACAAAACCGCCCTCTCCGTCATGGAAGGTTTCAATCACTTATCGCCGTAAACCAGCCTTAATTTAACGCGGTTAATATGCAGGGGATGTTATTTCAACGCGACGCGCGGATCTTTGGTAACGTATGCGACGGAACTTTGGTGCCCTTATGGGAACTGCGAGGAAGATTACAGGGTTACTGGAAAGCGTTATTTAGCCAGGGTCTGTAATTACAGTCAGGGCACGCGACCCCTTCTGAGCCCCTCACGTCACGTTTCCCGTGCGTCTGTGAGGACGTGGTGGCGCAGCTTTCGTTGCGATTTACACGGCTCGTAAAACCAACGAGCCGAAACCGATTTTGCAATGTTTTTTGCACGCTTGCGAGGATGTTCTCCTATTTTTATTTTTTTTTTTTTCGAATGCTCGTCGGCAAACAGACCTTCGCGTTCATGTTCGTTTTTCGCTCGTTGCGCCGCAGGTTTCGCGTTTCCCATCGTTTTTGCGCATTAACCGCGACGATTTAGAACGATTTATGGCGATAGGAAATCCCGACGTGCCCGTGGAAATTATTTTCCATATCTGTTGCCACTAGTGCGCGGTGGCTGATTCTCGTTTTATCTTTCTTTCGCGGCTGGTATTTTCGTACCAAAGTAGACCGTGAACGCTGCGCGTAGCGAAGTTGTTAGAAGTGACTGCAGGTGCTAAGAGAAGCGACTCTGCGAGATGTTACGTTAACGACGAATTAGAAACCTGGTGTAAATTAGATGGCATTAGGAATTACCTTCCATGGTGGAAAGGAGGCTTTTACGGATTGAGTTTGAATATTAGTCACAAACACAGGCCAGTCGATCGTGCACGAGTACTATCAAGAAATACACGCGCGACTGTAATTAGAGGTTGGATGGAATAACGTTCGTTCGCATATGTACGTCTATACCCGTCATTCTCGACGCACTGCAAAGGACGTCCCTGTACATCTTTTATGCAGCAGACTCGACGCGACATCCGCGCGGCTTATTTCCATCGCAGGAAAACGATATTAACGTTGATGCGGAATTAAATTGACGGAGTTACTCCTTTATATTCGGTCGACAAAGTAGTTTGCGTTTTGAATTTTGGTCTGACAATAATAGTTGATTAGATATTTTCGTGAAATTTGGCTGGCAAAGTTGCATCGGCCAATTGCTTATTAATGGTACTTTAACCATTTTTATTGTATCGTATGGTTATCTTCTTCTTTATACTTCTACAATATGGAACGAACAGCTTGATTTCAAAGAGCATTTCTTTACTTTTATTTATTTAAATTAAAAACTCGTCTATTCTTTGTAAACATTTTATTATCTTTTAAACAGAGGTTTTCCCCGATCAATAGAAATATTAAAATTGTTCAATGATCATGATAGCATATACTTTCTGAGTAACCAAACAAAATTTCATCTGTAGTGGACACAAATAGTAAACGTTACCGAGGAATCACCATACATTTATCAATATATCGTTTTCATATTCAACGTTAAAATAAATGTTGGAAACATGTAACCGTCTCAGAGAGTGCTCATCTCAGAATATTTTCGTAATCTCTAAAAATTCTCAACCTGACGTCCAGTGCAGCGAAAAATGTCCCTGAAATTTTTCATCGCCAGAAACGCTTGTAAAACAAAATGTTCCGGTGGGAATTCGCTGTGGGATTCACGGCGACATACGGGAAATTTACGTGACAAATGATTTTCTGAATGACTGAAACTGGTGCGTACAAATGAAGTTTAATACGCGTTTCCGCGTATAATAAATTCAGCCGAATGGCGAGCATTTTTCTTGCGGCGCTGTGGCGCTCTGTCCCCGCTCGGTCTCATCTTCCTAGGCGGAATTTTCGTGAACCGGGTCAATGTTTCGCGGCGGTGAGAACTGGATCGAACGTTGTTCCCGGGAGTGCTGGCACGCCGCCCAGAAACGTATTTTGTCCCGTCGACTCAGGCTCCGCGACATTACTACGGCCCTGGCGGTGAAATCATCGCTCATGTGACGCTCCGATTCGAGATTGAGAAATAAATTAACCCAAACGAACTTGGGTTAATCGTCCTAATATTTTTGAGTATCAAAGAAAAAGAGAATCACACATTTTTAATTATTATTCAGTATCTCATAAAAGATTGTACAATTTTATTTTATAATAGCAACCGTGGGATTTCCTTGTTGAATTATTAAACGTTTCAAATGAGAGAGTTTATCTTTAATAGAAATCTTTAATAGATTGAACGGTCCAACATGATAAACAATATAAATTTTGTAGTATTATATTTCATTCATTATTGTTTATACATTGAAAAGCAACTTAAACTCGACACTGATGTTCTACATTATTATTAAAACGCAACACAATTGTGTATTTAAATTTCTATGAAGACACTTATTTTTAGTATTGGTAATATATTTTTCAAAACTTCTATTAACAAAATTTGATTCTCTAAATTCAGTAGAGATGTTCTTTCTACATTTTTCCATCTTTTTGTGGATCACACAGAAACTCTTTCCCCTAATAATAGCTTATTGTTAGTCTGTATTTGCATGGCATCGAATGGGGTAACTTCGTGCTGTATTTCATGGGCAATTGGGAATATAACTTCGTGATATATTCAAGTAATTCATCCTTGTTAGCGGGTGACCGTGAACTCGGCGCTCCTTTTATGTAATCCCATAAATGCTCCATAGGATTTGCATCGGGAAACTGGTCTGACCACTCCAGAACATTGATTTTCTCATTGCACAAAAATGCTTGAACCTGCTTGGCCAAATGCTTCCAGTTAGTATCGCGTTGAAACAACCGGAGGGAGTAGTATCGTGCTGGAATAACTTCGTGTCAAATGATAGGTTCTTTTTTAATGACCTGCTATTCACACTAATCTGTGATTTAACCAACTCTTATTTTTAATTTAACACTAGATGGACCGAGAATAAAAATAACAGACTTTTAGAACGGAACAGAATCAAATTCAAGTTAATATATTTTAAAAAGTGCTTAGTCTATTAGCTTTATTTATTACAAATTTGTACTATCATCTAAATTTTCTTATTTCTAATTTTAATTATAATGATACATCCGCATGAAAAGAAATATTTATTACAGAAACATAGGAGAAACAGACTTTTAATCTTTGCTTGCATTTTGTTTCTTTGCGTATCGTTTCACTTATGCTTCTTAATTATCGGCTCCTTGCTTATAAATCTTTTTCCTTTCTGTTTCTATGCTTGCTCGAAGCTTTACTAAAACTATCCACGCAAACAAAACACCAAACCGAATCAACTTTGTTTGGAAAAAGTAATTCCCCTGCGGGACGTGAAAATTCGATAACAGAAATGTGCCAGCGCAGGATAAGACATAAAAAGGGACAAATATCGGTGTCGATATATCGAGCCGCGTTGTAAACCTCCATTCGTAGTCGCATGCGACGAACGCAACGTGACGCTGCCTGCGATCGTTCACGTAGAAACGGAACACACGCATCCATAGACTCATCAATCTATGTCGTCGGGCATCATATCGTCGTTTCGATTTGCGGCAGCCTCTCGATGCCTATCCCTCATTGCTTTTGACAGTGCAAAAAGGACGTCGAACGAATCATGCGTGACCGACGCGAACAAGACTCGCTAACCGGAGAACCCTTATAACTCCCCGTTGGGGAGGGCAGGATTCAGTTGCGAGAAATTACTCGACTGCCATTCGACCAATGTCACTCTAAACGACTGTCGAAAGTTTCAACGGTGAAGTGGTTTGCGAACTGAAAATTACCTCGAGCGAACTCGATAATTCGCAGGAGAGCTTTATCAATAGCGATGTGGAAGGACGAATCGATTACTTTGAGGACTGGGGTAGAAGGAGAATTTATAAATTTGTGCCTGGTCGTGTCACTGTTACTATAGTGTTTATACTGGAGGACTTTGACTCGTGGGTTTTATTCTGCTTGAGATAAATTAAGAGTGGGGGGGGTTAAATTGATGAAATGATTGGCGTGGACGTGTTTGCTCCAAGGTTTTGATTATTTCTAGTGGCCCTACTCAGGAAATTCTTTATTAGATGCGTGAAATAGTAACGGTACACAAAAAGTAACGTAAAAGGGGCTTTATGACATGAAACATGACCTACTGATACAAATTCTTGAATGAAAAAATAACATGGATGTAAAGTAACTTTGATATTACTAATTTTCGCAAAGTATAAGAAAAGAAAAGAGAACTAAAAAGTGCATGAAAATATGTCCAGAATATAGGCATTATAGTCAGCACACAAGCATTATAGTCAGATTTATTAATTAGCAAAATATTGTTTTAATTTCCAATAATCTTTGTCTAACTATTTTCGAGCAAGGTATGTGCACACGAGTTTCGGTTCGAAAGCTAAGATTCGTTTTCGTCGAACGAAGTTATCCGACGTGTCGATCTTCGTCAAATAATTGTCAGAATCGGCACGTCCACTCGCGTCTCGGCCGCATTGCGTTTCTATTTTAATGTACAGGTTGCCACTCAGCTCTGCCCTCGTTAGGTTCAGCAGCGAGCAGCTGGACGTGGAGTAAATTGCACGTTTGCCGTGAGTCGTCGCATTAGGCTGACTGCAGCCAGCAACGGGTAGAATAAATCGAGAAAAGGCTAATTAACTCACTGCGGATCGCCATTGTGAATACTTCCTGCTGGATATTCGAATTTCCAAAGGTCTCAAAATCTCTCTGTAATATTTTTCCACGGGAGAAAGATAAAAATGAACGATAAAATAACGTATTTATCGCGAGGGGATGAATTAACTCGATAGAGGGATGAATTTATTCGTACAGAAGTATGCTTGTCGATAATAGGATTTAATATGGATTCATAGAGAAGGCTATTTTTTTTATTTTTTAAATTCCAGAATTTCGTGTTATTTAAACAAATATTTCTTTAATTTTAAAGATTCGATTATTTAATACCACTCGAGTACACTGTGACGAGTAAAAATGAGGATTGTAATGTATTCATATAGATACAGCAGGTTATAAATTTTATGAACAAAAATGTAATTATAATTAATCAAATTTCGATGATAAATAACATCCAGATATGTTTCTCTTTCAGTATCAAACTCTCCTTGATCAATTTATAATTATGACATTAAATTGTAATGTGTTTCATTCATTCTATAAATGACTTGCTACGTATCGATATCTTATTGGCTATTCGAGGGAAATGACGAACCAGACCAAGAGAAAATTACGCTTAATGAATTATTAAAATTCACTTTCTGTATTGTTCTCATCATGGCGGATAATTAACTTCCCTTTTACCACCGCATATCTCCTGCTGGATGCGCCCCTCGAAACTTGAATGCAAATGCGACTCGATCGTTTTCCTAAGCGAATTAGACGTCAGGTGGTATTACGAGGCAGACCGAAGTTTATCGAGAGTTAAACTTTATGCCGGGAACTGTGTTGCTAAAGAGAAGTGCAAACCGAGAAACGGTGGAAAGTCCGCGTCACGCGGATAGAAGCGTAAATAAATTATCGGTTTAAGTATTGTTTTACTCATTTCGCCACCGAGATAGCCCGAAGTGCGAGGACTTAGAATATCGAAAAAATTGTAGCTTCTGAATTTTTAAACAAAATGATCCAGAGTCAGTTTAAATTCTCGGTTTAAATTTAGTTTAATATTCATCTGAAATAGATTTGTGCATGGTGATAAAAACTCTCGACATCTTCACTTGTAAAGGAATAATGCTTGCGGTATAATAATCCGCTCGCAAATGATTTCTTGTTAGAAAGGTGTAACAGAAGACAGTGTTTCCTATTAGTGTTACAGCACGACGTAGCATCCGGCGGAAACTTTGCGGCGGAATTGTAACAACTTGCCAGTATAATAATGAATTTCCTGGCGACATTATTTGCGCCTTAGTGGCCGCTCGTGTTTCACCGCCGTCAAATATTTGTCTAATAAATCACCTCTCGTCCCTACTTATCGACAGTTATCTCGTCGAAGATCGAGGAGAAGATCGACTCGAGACGATCGTGATTAAGTGTGCGTTTCTTCTAAAATCGGCAAGTGTCGTTAGAGTAGTTTCCGACACGTTAAACTCTCGTGTCGTTTAATTAAAGTCCGCTCGCCTGGCGATCGATATTGCCACAAAGTGTTAGGTGCCTCGCAGATGTTTTCTTATTATCGGAATCTTACTTTACAGGGAAGGGGGAAATCATTGTTAAATTATTGGTAATAAATGGATAATTGCGAAAGAAAGCTCGAGACACGTGGAATCAAATTGCTTGGTAGTTCTATTACAAACTAACAACTCTTTTAATACTTATTTATAAAATAAATCTTTCTTAGTATTTTGTCTTAAATAATCTTACTCAACACTCGAGATTAAAAGGAGTTAAATTGTCGTCAATAGTTGAATAATTTTAAAAAGAAATTCAAAGCACGTGAAGTCAAATTTCATTCATTGCACGTGAGTCAAATTGCAGTCATTATTTTATAAGTTGGTATTTTAATAATGTAATAACTGCAAACTACTATTGTTTACAGTGTCTAAGCTTTCGAATTTGCATTTTATTTTCTCCCAAAAGAAATATATGAATTGTCACCGTACGCTTATCCTGAGATCACAAGTTCGTGTCTGACAAAGCACCGTCCGTTACTACTTACGGACTTAGCCAGCCCTGAGAGGCTTCGCGTGGAAGAATAAATCGAACTAATACCTCTCATCGTACAGGCGCGATATTACTTGTCCTAACAAATAGTTAGCAGAACGTGGTCCTATTTTTCAGAGTTTTTAATTAGAGATGTATGCGTGAGGAGCAATATTCTGCTAGCACTTGACGACGTTAACTGGAGACTGCCATCGTAAAAGAAACGAATTGACGGCGTTTGTCGCTGAGTAATATCAAGCTCTTCTTCAAAAGCATTAGTATATGTTTATAGAGGAATGGAATGAGATCACTGAGAAATGCACGGATATTCTTAATCCTGAAAATAGCGAGAAATTATGGTCCTACCATAAATAGTCCAGTCACTTTGGATTTGACTGTAAAAGTATTTTTATCACTCTGGTCTTTCGCATATTCTTTTATTTAGTTCTTATTTAGTTATTTCTTTTTTGTTTAGTATATTATTTTACCGTCATTCGTTAACAAATCTTTCGAAGTCCATGAGTAATTTTAGTTTTTGAAAATATTATAAATAAAATTCTTTATGAATCGGGTCTAAGAAAATGGAAAGCGCTGAATAAGCAATTAAAGATCAATGAAACTTTATAAACAAGTACTCAAGCAAAGAAGTGTTAATGGTATGGTTTTACCAAGTTTCCTACTTTCTGTATTGGTTCTTATGCCTTCTTTCGCCGGTTTGCTCATTAGCCATTAAACGAATCAATCAGCTCGTTCACTCATTAGTTATTAAATGGTGCTCGTTACTTCGATGAATAGGTTTAAGCCCTTAATATACGGTTGTCCCGTTAGATTGTAATATTTTATTACTCAATTAACTGTCACAGATCTGTATATATTCGTCGTTTTGTCGCTTTTATTTTATGCGAATTAAAATTAATTGAAAATTCGAAACGCTAGCGTGAAATTTATTTCAGTAATCCGATCTACTGCTTGGCTCGTATGCGAAGATTTGTCCACTGGCGAATTTGATTTGCGCGTTACACCCCGCACGGTAAATCGAATGAGAACGTTCAACACGATGTAGCGAAATTTATAAAATTTTCGGAATTCAATCAACGATGAATTATTTGATACCTTTCAGGGAATCGTATTACGTTATTCGCAAAAATGATTCTACTAATTCGTTACGAACGCATGTGAAATTATACTTATAACGTTTTTCGGTGGAAACTATTATAGGTATAAAATTATGTGTTTGTTTCAAATGTCTGTACTTATTACTGTTTTGCTTCAGACTAAATGAAATTTATTTTAATTGCGACGAGATGTTGGAAGCACAAGCTACATGATTTATAAAAATGTAATTATTATTGTAAACAATTGTAAGGCCTCTATTGGTGTAGTAAGGCAGCCAGTCCTTTAAAAGACAATAGAATTTTTACAAAGAAAGCATTTTCTAAGGAAATTCTATCACTTATTTTAATATAAATAACAAGCGTAAGAATTTTGTTGTGTTAACATTCAGGTACAGAGAATAAATGATCGTGGAACAATAGTACTAATAACCAGAATCAGGGAAACAAATGAATGTAACAGTACCCTAGGGAAAAATTATTTGTTGTCCCAGCTGAACGTTTTCAATTTAATTATTTATTTCGAAAGAGGTTTGCTGCGAAACGTTCATTAATTTCAAAATTAAATTAAGTTCATTAGTTTCACGCGGATTGCTATCAGATGTGTCAAATCCTCGCATGTCAATGCACATTTTTTGTCTGTAAACGAGCTCGATTTTAATCATAGAATGATATCACCGCAAAACATTCGTCTTGCTTTTCTTGATTATTATTTTATGTAAAATAACAAAAAAAATTTCTGTGTCGTACCTTTCCTGAATGTAGAAAATACAGAAAAATCGACGTATGTCGACGTGATTGATCTCGTAACGTAAAAACGTGTGCGTCATTTCGTTATAAAAAAGGGAGGAGAATGCTTCTTTTTTTGTTTCCAGTAGCATGTTTGATATATCAAGGGTCCTTGCGATTCAACATACAATGAAAAATGATATTTCCTGTCCCGCTGTTTTTTAATACTCGAAAAAGTGGAGAGATGCATGTACACAATTGCAGTTATTTATAATTATGCGAGAAAAATGGAAAGCACTTTTTAGTTACATTTGATTTGTCTACATATTAATTCGAGGTATTCTTTCAGGTTGTAAACGAGTCAAACACAAGTATCCTACATATTAACATCTCTTTCCATTTCGATTAATTAATTATACTAGAATAATGCCATAAACGTCGATATACCGCAATAATTACTGAGTCATTTGCACGAATGGTCCAAATTTGTGTTCCAATTTGTGAACAGTTAAAGGACAGTACTTTGACAAATCAATTAGTATGCGTTTCAATATGTATACCCCTGGTATGTAATTATCCACAAAACCATTACTGATTATCAAACCTAATGGAAATGATGCAATTTTATTGTAACCAAAAGAATCTATTCAAAATTGTATCCAAGTTGAAGGAAATTATCAGACAAGGAAAACAATTTCAAAATAACTAAAGCATAACAGAGACGTTATAATTGTAGTTTACGTTTTTTTACATTATAGTATGTTTACATTTTATGAAACAACCCCCGTCACACGATTCTTCCATATCGTCGCCCTGTCAGTGTCAAGTTACGAATTGAATTCCCTCGAAAACGAACAACTAGATTGTTTGAAACGCGGAATGGAATTTTTTATATTTGTGAAAAACGTCGTATCGGAAACCGGAATCGACCGTGACAAACTTAACAGAACGTACAATTTGTCGCGTGCATTCAGAATTCCGCTACATTTAACGATGTTCTGCGATGTACCGCGCAGATCCATGATACATGGAGCTCGGCAAACCGTAATTAGCCCTGCTACATTGTGCATTAAAATGCGAGTTCAACGTTGTACATCAACAAACGACACGGAACCCGAAGCTTCGCATATCCAGAGATTTTTAACGTAGCTTGTTTGTCTTCCGATTTAACGAAAAACAAAATAGGACGCGGTTGGGTTTGGGTAGGAATTGGGAATAATGAGCACGGTCGATATGTTTTGTTTAAACCGGCTTACTATGCTGCTATCTTGTTTTTGAGTGCGTCCCATTAGTATTACAACTTTATACATTTATAATAAATTTGGTATATAGTATGTGAAATATACAGAAGGATAATAATTGGAAAACTAACATGTGACGAATTCACATTGATATTTAAAATTGATATAACATATTATAATATATAATATCTACCTAAATCTTTAAAATATCACGTGGGCTGATCATTTTATTACCATTTTACTGTAACATTTGTTCACTTAGAAAGCAATCGACGAAAGCAATCTACTCTTATAAAAAGGAAATGCGGTCTACAATTGTAGCACTGTTTGAACAATGTATCCTTTCAACTTAACATTTTTCTTTTTTAAAATATATTTATCATTTTCATCGTCAATGGTTAACTATATCATAGTTTGTTCATCAAATTTTTGACCTTTGATCTCAAACAATTAATTCAATAATTCTTAAGAAATTGAATTCTACTTTTGAAAAAGTTCTGTGTTGAGTCTCCTTGATACAATCTTGCTTTTGTATGACTTTGGAGTTCATTCTATTTTCCAGCACGTCTCTACTTGGTTGATTCTCTCTCTCCAGATATGTACAACCGTTTTCAACCTACTTTGGCCCGACTTCCACTGATTTCGCACTTGTTGCCGCTCCAAAGTTTTTCAAAGTATTTATTATCGTTTTTGCTCGTCCTTACTTCTATTTACCGATGCCACCAGCGACTGCGACCACAACAAGATGTTCCGTTGCAAGAAGTATCATTTGAATGCACATAAATTGTTTCAAGAGCGAATTTTCTTCATTCAAGCTTCCCGCTTGTTTACGAGCTATTGTGCATCAAATCGGAAATCGAACTTTATGAGATCTCCAATGATCGTCAACTCTGTACGCGTCAACATGATTTGCATAAAACGGTTTCGATGAGAATTTTTATCGCTAGCGAATTAATAGCATCGAATTTCAATGAAAACTTTCCACGGAGAACGAATTGTTCCGCGTACTTTGCGCGGTTACTAGATAACCAGTAATAATAACTTTTTCCTGTAGTTTTATTCGTCTTCTCGTTGAAATATCAGAAGTGTGGCTTGTACGAAAGAAGAAAATTAAATTATGGAAATGAATTTAATTCAGCAACAATTATTAGTTAATGTTTACTAGTTTACGAGTTTATTGATTAGAGACCCGAGTTGAAGAACGCACTCGTGTTGCTTCGAACGAAGTCCGCAATGCCTCGAACAAACAAAAATCATATTGAACGGCTAAAACCGAAGGCTCACCCTCGAATGACGTTCAACTCGAAGTAGATAAAGAGTTGAAAGTACACAAAGAGAAACACGGGAAATAGGCGTCTGGCTTGTTTCAACCGGGGCTGTTTCGATGCAAAAATGGCGGTTTTAACCTAAAATAATCCGTAAACACTCGCGCTCTGGTATCGAAACACTCCTTACCGAGGCGTCGAAGCCGATAAATGGCTTTTGAGTTTCTTCCATCTACGTTGTTACGATCTGTAACTATTGTCTATTTTATAATAGAAGCTCCGATTTTATTTATACAAAAATACGCGTACATCGTTGACACAATAGGAAATATTGCGACTGAGACGTGCTTCGATTCCTCCGTCGAAGCTGGCAGTTAGAAATTGATGGGGAGTTTTGATTTTCGCGTGGGATTGGAAAAACGCGGTGCTGTTGTCGCGATCGTTCGCATTGTAAAATCTCAGGGCGATCCCCGCTTGCAAAGTAATAAATTCGCATGCTGGAAATTTCCCATTCTCGTGGAATTGTAACTCTCGATTCTCCTGTTCACGATCAGTGATGAAATAAGTTCTCGAACGATATCGAGTTTTCCCAGGTAACTCTCGACTTATATTTTTGCTCGCAACCGCGAATGTAACCGATGAAAAGTTTCGTCGAACATTTGCGAAATAAGTAAGAAAGCGGAGAAAAATACTTGAGAGTTGGAACTGGCTAAACATTTATTTCAAATGATATCGTGTTTTAAAGGCTCTATTTTATTTTACGTACGTCGTGTTTGCTGAGAAAATAGTTCATTACGGTAAAACAGTGTAGCTACTTGGGCCACAATATGTATATTCTTAAAGAATGGTGAAGATTATCCTAACGAAGCACACCAAAAACTACTTCCTCTCGCCCCACAAATATCCAAATCGGTGAAATTAAAAAATCAATAGATCCCGGAGCTCTCTGTATCGGTACCTCGGATTAAATCATCGTCCTCTGGCTCTGGACACAATA
The DNA here is from genome assembly GCF_026283585.1 of Hylaeus volcanicus. NCBI lineage: Eukaryota > Metazoa > Arthropoda > Insecta > Hymenoptera > Colletidae > Hylaeus > Hylaeus volcanicus. Next base: position 5,879,976 of record NC_071978.1, on the reverse strand, counting down.
TTTTCAGGAAACTATCGATCAGGTTCGACCCAATTATAATTGCCGTGGCTCGAAAGGGAAGCTGCTACGCTGGCGAACGTGAAACGTCCGATACAAAGGAGGGCACAGAGGAAAAAGAGGGCGTGACACGGGAAGGAGGAGAACGATTATAGTGTCCAGGACTAGGTGAAATCGAGAGAACAGGGACGATGGTTGACAGAGGTCGCGCGACGACGAAAACGGCTGCACACACACGCCTACACACAGGCCAGAGATTTATGGATTTCGAAGCGAAATTCCTGAACTAGCCCCGTACACCGAATAATACCCGCCGCTGTCCAATTGATCCGGACAGTCGCTGAATCCGTCCATGTAAATTCGGAGACCTACTTTTTTTTTCTCCACTCTCTGTGTGCCCCGGCTCGCCACGAAAATGGACCTCGTTTCGGGCGACATGCTTGGGTGTACACTACGTCCGACTGGGACTCGGTGACGTACGGACGGACAGTTCCATTAATGCTGTTCTACAAAGCTTGTCCGGAATTAATCACCACCCACGACGCCGACAACTCGTGCGATTTTCTTGGCGAGCTCATATTTTCGTCCAGGATCTGCTGTCCACGTTTCCTGCTTTTCGCCAGCATGCGGCTTGGCTGCACGATGCGCCAAATTCGTAATTGAATTGTTAGTAATAATCGCTGTGAATTTGAGTCTCTGGGATGTTGAACAAAATTTAGCTTTTTTGGGGGCATTCCAGAGTTTTATAATTGAACGCATTTCTCGTTGGGACGCGAGATAGCTTGACGCGGCGATGACCACGTGTGTGATGGTGAGAACGACTAGGGCTAGCACTGTGATTATGCTGTGGATGGGTGTGACGACAGTGACGATGATGATAACGATTACTATGGCTACACGTAACGATGGCAATCGTGTACTTCGTAGTACGTTTAGATTTTTAGCTTTTGGAAGAAGAATTTGGAAGATAGTGATACATTGAAATCGAAGTCAGTATTAAATTAAATACATTGAATTTATACCTAACAATATACTCTTTCTATGAAATAAATAAATTTATGTTAGGATACATAAAAATGTAACTGAATTCCAGATTCAGGGGAACTTATTCAATCCTGGGACCATCAATATTTGAAGTGAGTGATTTTGAATATGATAAACTGATATTTGAATAGTAAGATGTTTGAAATACATCCCCAGCGTTCGAGTGCATGTACAATACTGGAATGTTGAATTATTCGAACAGTTTCATCCCTTAAAAGTACAGTCGATAGGTTGGATGGAAACGAGGAGGAACGTATAAAACGAAATACAATCGAGGAGCATCGGCGAAGTAGCGAGTAAAAGACGGGAAGCGGTAGTTGTTGAGTTTCGTCGAAGTAGGGAGGCTCTTTCGCAGCAAAGTTGTTGCGCAGCGTTTTCCGAGACTTCTTAACCTGTTAAGAAACACGAGTCAACTCGTTTGAAAATGCCACTCCAGTCACCGACGAGACTTCGCTTCTTTTCAGCCCAATATTGATTTATTTATTTTAGACACAATATGTCTCTCTTAAAAATGTATCGTGATCAATTGCATTTTATACAAACAACATATTTTATAATTTTATTTCAGTAGTAAATTAACTGCAACCAATTTCATTTTATACATTAATTTCTTCCAAATTCTTCAATTAAAACTTTCAACCTATGTGAATTATCGTCTATATTATGTACTCGACTTTGTAAACATAAGTTATAGTTGAAATTCATAAACTAATGCGCGAAATTTTAATTCATTTTACTGGAGTAAAATATAATTTCTCCATTCATTACAATAATCTGTTTACACATATTCTTTCATTGAAGCACGTATTTCCATCGCATCACTGAAACTGTTTTATTTAGAAATCTGGTATCATCGTAAGAAGATCCTGACAGTCAAGCTTCTGTTTGGCCTTGGAAGCAAAGCTCCTCTTTAATTAGTTCTTCCGAGGTGATCGTTAGTCCTGTTTCCTCACCTTCCTCCGATGGCCATCGTCGCTGCCAACGTGTTCTCATTTCACTGGTATCCCCAGCAATTTTCCCCGCCCTGTTCTTTTTTCAGGGCATATTTTTTCTACTCGTTTCTTCGTCGTCGTTTCCCTTTGGCAGCTACCCTCTGCGGGCACTACCTTCATCGCGTGCAATTTCTGCGGCAGTTCGAAGCGCGCAACCCGTAACCTGCCATTTTCCTTTTCGATGCTCCAGGAATCATGCCGGGGAAAATGAAAAAGAAGGACTGGAACGCTTCTGGAATTCGCAATACGGTTCCCCTCGCTGGTTTTGCGACCTCGCTGGAAATTCTAATTAATCCTCCATGTGCCAAATGCGGAACTGACTTGGTACAAATTAAATCAAATGTTACCGACCATATTACAGTAAACGTTCAATTTTGAGACTCGATATTATCGCGATATTATGATATCGTAAGAGTCTTTATGAAAAATATGGCCGTGTAGGAAAAGTGACCGACTGTGGATCCAAAGATCGTTGGTTCGGATCTCCGTGCCTTACTTTTCATAGCAAATCTTGCACTACCAACTAGAATTTACTTTTATTTCTCGTAACTAAATTAATTTATTCGCATTAATCATCTCTGTGGGTCTTCGTCTGAAGTAGAGTGTCTTAGCAGTATATCGATATCTCTTGCATTTCATCGGTTAACATCATTCGATGACCACCTTCGAAACATTAATTAACTACCTCTTCGAGATGGTTTGACGTAGCAAAAGTTTTAACACGTAGCCACTCGTTTCAAAGATTTTCAAGGGATTCTCAGCGATGGTAAATCTGGAATAAAGAGAACTTTTCGTTAAAGTTCACGGGGAAATTCAGCGAAGGTAAAAGAAGGGAGTGAAATCAGGCAAGTTTTGAAGGGGTGAAAAAGAAGAAGCGTAAGTAGGCAGAGAATTATGCCAAGGAGAGATTGCTGGAGGAAGTCGAACGACGATAATTTTCTACAATGACGGGCCCGGTTCAGGTATATCTTCGTCGAAGCCGGAAAACGTTCTGATAATGAATGGAAGTAATAGTCTACGTTCGATTGGACGCGTTTTAATTGCTGGAAAATACGTGGTTCATTAATCGATTGTGTAAAGGTACTTCAAACGAAAAATTTATAATAAAAACATTGAAAGAGTTTGTGGATTTAATGAAAGGATAAAGTTGAATCTGAAATTGCAATGCAGATACTTTAAATGAAAAGAAATAATTGTTAATGTTAATTCGTTAAGAAAAAATGACTCGACACACTGTTCCAAGGTTTCCCATGATTATATTATTGCGACTAGAAAGATTTCTCTAATTGTTTTCGGGATGCCACTTCCATAGACTTGAAATTCTGTTTTTAAATGAAATCACCCAAAAGTTTCACCGAACCATCTTAACGCTAGTACCTGTGATGTAATCCTCGCACCCTCGCGAGATGTAAAGCATCCCCTAAATTGTTACAGACGATTTTGCAGAATTAAACGAATAATCGATATCCCAGCAATCGACCGCGAAAAGGCAAAAGCTTCTTGCTGGGGTGCAACAGCTACAATAACTCCGCTTCTCAAGCGACCAGGAAACTTTATCCCTCATCGAACCAAGAAATTTCCGTGGTGGCAAACGAACGAAACATAAAGGAAGCCTCGTGGCGCAATAAAATTGAAGGAGGAAGGAAGACAAATGGGGGGCTGGAGAGGAGAGAAACGCGCAGAAAAAGGGAGAAATTGGAGAATGCAACGATGCCGAGGGAAACGGGGCTCATTTCCAAGCGATCCCGCGGCAATCCGCAAGCGTTTTCCGGGTGATCGACGTTTCCTCGATTTTCCACCGCTTCCACCACGAACCTTTTCCCCAGAAGCACCCGTCTGATAGATCCACCGAAACGTTCTTCTCCCCTGGACCAACGAAAAATCCCACCCGTGACCTTCCATTAGGACACGCCTTTTGCACTTATTGTACTCGTTTTACTATATGTGTATATAGCGATGCACTCGCGTGTGTGCACGATTTTATGCCTCGCCCCAATTGTTTCTTAACTCCTCGCACCGAGGATTTAAAGGCGAAAACCGAGGAGATTTCGAGCGCCCTGAATTCTTGAAAAATTCACGAATATCCGTAGTTAATACTTGTGTACTTGTGTACATTAATACTTGTGTACATGTTCCTCATGATTATATTAGATATTGTTCCATAATAATAATATTATTATTCGCAGACTTGGTTTGTCCTTTTCAAGTTACGGGTTGGACACAATGTTCCTACTCTATGTTACAATCGGGATAGGGAATTTGATACAAGCGGAAACGAAATAAGTCAGAATTTCTGTCAAGACTTCATTCCGGCAGAAATTTTATTTTCGCGCATTGGATCGAAATTCAAACGTATCGACACGAACGAATCTCGTTTCGCGACTCGCTGGCCGAGGTTCAATGGTCGCCTGAGACGATATAGAGTTGTGATTCCGATGATGTACGGAACTTGAAAGAAATCGGTGGCAAAATATTTCGTTTCCGAGTGTTCTGGGATCAAGAAAATCGTAGCAAGGTTCCACAATTTTTCCACGATCAGAAGACCACGTGATGATGCAATTTGTATTCATTTTTATTACAAATTAAACTCAAAGTCCTACCACTGTCGAGCTGGCCTGTCTGACCATAGCAGACCCCTACTACTTGCGCTCTTTGACTTTCGTTTGGCTAACAAATTGTTACTGAAAGGGTTGGAACACCGAGGATAGAAAAGTTTAACGCATAACAATTAAAAATAATTGCTCGCGATACATTTTACTTATTCGGTCGATGGAAAAAAAAATCCGCGCGAAGGTTTGAAAGCCTTCGAGAAAGATTTCCTCCTCGCATTGCCTCGAGCAACTTTGGACTCTGTGTCGCTTTATCTGGTCCCGTTTTTCCGCCTTGCCTCGGCTTTTCCGGCACAAATCGTTTCGAAAATGGAGGCGAGAACTTGAAAAACTTTACAGGAAAGATTTCGCCTCGAAACTTACGAACTAACACGCCATTAACGTGTTTGTTTTACAACGTCAACGAAGTTGAGTTTCTATACCTTGTTAGCTTCCGAGCTTTCAAAGCTTATGCTTTTACATTTTCAATGATTCGACGTGCGGAAAATTCTTTCAATATTCTGAAAAATATAGGAATTTGCTCCCAGTTTTATTCAAGAGAAAAGAAAATGATTGACTTTTTAATTACACCAACGTTCTTTTAATTCAAAAGTAATTTTAATGGTATCCATAATGAAAAATTAATGTTTATTATATATTTCTGAAGTTCGTGCTATCTCTTAGTGGAAACACGGGCGATATTTCACAGACAAGACAAGGGAAATCAGTTTTTGGTGAGACACCAACCGACTAACCAGAGAGCGTAGGGAAAAATTAGCTTAGTCAGTGGAACGGAGGGAAATCGCGGGGCAACAATGAAAAAATTAACAAAGACCATAAATCTTTTCCATCCTAACATTTCCAGTAACTTAATACTTTGCTTTTAGTGCACGTCCCTCTTTTTTCGTCTCTCGTTTGCCGTTTGCGCAATTCTTCAAGACCACTGAAATTCGCGAAGTTCGCAAGAAAAGAGAAATGAAACGCGAAAACACATTATTTATGTTGTACAGCTTCGACCATTTTTGACTTGTCAAACACACAGTATTATTAACATATTCGCGACCCCTGACGTGAATTCACTTCGAAATTGACACTTGGAAACATATTTTATAATTCTTATCTTCGCCCTAACGATACAAATTATATCAATGGTTGCATAGGTGTCACTGACTCAATCATAATTAATAATACCGTTGTAAATAAATTCCTTCGTTCCAAGAATTCTTATACTAATTACGTAATTTTCTTCCTTGTTTCAGGTAAAAATATCAACCTTCCACAAACTCGTGGCGAGATTATTGAAATGATTTACACGATTCTGTTGACGTCAAAGCTTACGAGTAATTATACAGCAACAATTCATTACCGTCACTCTTTGTGGCGATTTTATTGACTGTCAAACGAATGCGAAACAATATCCACTATATGGCTCCCGATCACAAAGTAACGTAACACAATTTCTCCAGTCGATTGAACGCATTGCTCTGATTAATATGGTTTATATTCGGATAATTACGCCGCGATGATGTAAAATTACCGAGCTAACCAGACACTGAAATATTCGCGCAATACTCAAACGAGCATTTCGTACGGTTTAATAAAGATCAAAATTATTTTGGATAAGCTTTTCCAGCGTTAAATTGAAAATTAATGGCACGAGATAAGGTGGATACGAGGCGCAGAAATAGAAAATGATGGGAACAGAGAAATAACGAAAAACGCAATAGCGAGAGAAATAGTGGTAAACCGTTGATTTGTGGACATACGTTGTATTTTCTTTACTTCTTTTCCCTTTTTTGTCTTCTTTGTCGCAAACCCGCGGACTCGGAAAATCTCACACGACGAGATACGTGAATAATGTCACGGAAGACTGCGTCGAGTTCTTGGTGCTCGAGGTTCTCGCTTAATTCTGCGATTTACTATGTCGCAAACCTCGGACACCAATTTGGTATTTACTTTTTTATTTAACACTGGTAGTACAGAAGTTTCTGTCCATCTAAAAGGTTAACCCGTTCACTGCTAAGTACGAGCTGTTAGTTTCGGTTTTATTACGCCATTCTATATATTACATTTTATTTATAAAAGAGACTCAACCTCCAACGATGTATGTAGTTGGCAGAAACATGCAGTATTAAATTAATTTAAAAAAATGTAAGTACTTAATTATTCCTTGCATTGATGAATTATATAAAACGCTTAACTTTTACAGAGAATTTCAAACTTTGTTAGACTTTTAAATATTTCAATCAATTTTTACATAAAATTAATAAAATTAATATTCCATCTTAATATGTAGTATTTCAAATTGTATTCTTCTCTAAACTGCAAACAAGTGATAATATTAAAATGATGATAAGGACGTTTCGATAAAAATTTCAACGATTTTAATTCGAGAAATGTCGTTTGCTTCCATCATGCACGGCTGGCCCGCCATTGTTTATCGCTGTTATTTCCATTATCAGTGCGTCACGGGTTGATCGATTTCGTCGAATGCACTTTAACAAATAGCAATTGCTCTCTTAATTGGTGTTTGATTAATTGCCCGGTCCGATTCTCCTGCTCGATATCGCGGCCCGACCGAAATTCTCATCAATTCTGCTTCCAGTAGGCACAGGCGATTAAGCGATAGTACTTGGATACAAATGACGAATGAAGCGTGGCCGGATAATCCAGATGAATCGAACGATGAGGTCGTGCTCGAGTTCGCGGATCAAGGAAGACTTCGGAGTCACTAATCACGAGACCTCTCGAAAGATACATTAGCATGCTCTGATTCACCATCGATTGCGCAACAGGATTCACACACGCGCCACGGATGAAAATAACCGTCGCGGATCGCTTTGTATCGAGAACGAGCGAAGTGTCTCTCTCGATCTCCTAAAAAAAAAAAAGAAGAGAAATAATCGAACGGAGGCTCGCGGCCTCGATGAAAATATGCGGCTTAGTGTGGCAGCGTCAATTGCTTCCTTCTCTGTGTTCTCCATTCTTGGTTTTTTCCTTTGTTCCGCTGCTTTTTCCTCGAGGGGCCTCTTTACCTCGCAGGTGAAAAAGGACGTTTTTCTGCGAATTGTTTCTTTTTTTCATTGGAAATGATAAATATTTGTGCGATGGCAACCGAGATTTCTAGGTGTAACAAGCTTCTTCGGGAGTTAATTGATATGTCATTTGACTTTTGAAACATCCAGTTACCTTTGGGAGTGTGAAATTTCTTATTAAACGTTTATTGAACGTCGTAATGGAGACTGATGTACGGTGACATTTAAGGTACGCATCGTTTTTGCATTAGAGAACGTTGAATCTCTCTAAAGGTCATTAGATGCGATGTCACGCTCGTGGTATAGACTTTCCAATGCATACCAGTATTCAGTAGGCACAGTGCAAGCAAAGAATTGATTCGTTTAAATGAAAGTAACTCTTCAAAGTAATGTATAAACAGACATCGTATTTTTAATAAATAGAATTCCAATTCAAAGTTTCTATTTGGAAAATTAAATAAAAATTCTGGGATGATTTTACTCCATAATATTTATCTTGAATTTGCGATGTCCAGCTTCAAAATTTGATTAGTTTCGTCAGTACTCGGAAACGTAAAATACTTGCCGATCGCGAATGTGTTAAATGTCTTCTGCATATCAAATTATTATAGAAACTCGTTGACAATTTCCCATTAAATGTACCAGAACATCAAAAATAGTAGGTATTGCAGTTTCATCGGGTCGACATCTCCACATAATTGCATTCTAAGAAAATTCCAACGGAGAAGTCTTTCTTTACCGCTTTCCATTTCAATTTTAGCATGATCTGGTTGAACGTTTCCTTGGAGAACGTCCAACTCCCCGATCAGGATCCTTTGAATCGCCAAGTAAAATTTATTTTCCGGCCGCGTGAGGGGAAGAGGACGAGTCGAATAACGCAACTGGGTGAAACAAATGATGAATTGGACGTCTAATAGGCGTGACAAGACGAAGACAGAGAGGTTAACGCAAGGTGGTTCCGTGATCGATGACGTTAAGAGGTTCGCAGCACGAAATCACGTTGGCAGAGGACGAAAACGGCGATGAATAAAAGTATACGGCTCGAGCATAAGTTATAGTTCGCTAGGTAGCCGAGTTACCTGGTTGACTCGGTGAAATCAACAGGTAGCGCCTGCCAGGGGCGTAGCACCTTGGGAATAGTTCGCTGAGTGTTCAGAAATTGAGGGAACTTCGTGCATACTGAAACACACCGCGGATACGTTCATCGGATAGCCTTATTGAATTTCCACCGCGCTTTTTGTCGAACTTCAGCGTTAAACGTGGTTTCGACATTGATCGATTCTCGCCAGGTGTAGTAGCGTCCTGTACGAGAGGCTGAAAATAGGGGAAACTTTTCTTTTGAATTTGATGAGATGGCATAAACCAGTGTTTCTCATACTTCAGCTTCCAACAAAGAAATATTTTGTTTAAGTACCCCTTTAAGTTTGTTTATTTTTCTTTGTTATATTCCCATTTACTTCGAAACCCTTTCAGAGTAGAATTGAATTCTTATTTCGTTGGTATTGTACTACCATACATACAATTTGTAATTGTACCTAAAAAGCATGTTAACAATTGGTATTCAATTTCCAATGGCTTCTTAGTTTAGATAATCAAACTGTTTGTAGGTTGTCTATTAAAATTGTGCAGAGAAACTATTAAGGCAGAGATTGTTAGATATTCTCTTGAATATATTGGTGTATAAGGATTTTAGTAATTGATCGAAATCTGTTCGGAAACACGAGAAATCAAGTTTCGTAATTTAATAGATGAAATTTGAACCGAGTATATAATGAAGCTACATTTACAACGCGGGCAAAATTTGGAGTGCTTTATGCCATGGTAAATATAGACGAAAACCCCGAGACGAGAGTTAGATTGACGAGTTCGTAATTAAAGACCTACTCTATCGTGTATTTCAAAACTCACCTGTTTGTTGATAGGTAATGAATATCAAGTTGAGGTTATATTTTATTCTGAAAGTCTCAACCCTGTTTGTTCTCGTTGTTATGTGAAATAAAGATTTGTTTCCAATAATGTGTTTTGTTGCTAATGTAATGAAATTGCAAAACTATTGTGACAATTTCATCATTATACTGAAACTACAATTGTATCTGACCATGTTTTATAAATGTTATTTACAAATCAATAAGCTATGTAAAAAATTGAACCTCTTGCTTCATATAGATACATATCAAGTAAAACTGGAGTGCTACTTTGCAGAGAAATTCCTTAGGAACTGCAAGAGAAACAATAAATCTGACGAAAAAGGAAGCTAAGTAAAGGAGGACACCTTAATTAAACGAATTCTTCTGTAAGCAGAGATAAATAGTAGCGAAAGGATTATACAGTATTCACAATGAAATTTAATGAATTTTCTCCAGCGGATTGCTTTACTTCAACTCAAAATATCTGTTGTTTAAATGAACGTAACGTCTAAATCAGCATTTCAGAAAAATGTACCACGAGGACAAAGAACGTTTGTAATTTCGTTGCTGTTAAATCTCAAACGTGAAATTTCAATTAACAGAGACCGCTATATTTCAGTTCATACTACTTGAAGTCGTCAGAAATGGCCAGAGTATGATTTTAAAAATGATTAAATTTATATTATCCATAAGTGGAAGCAACATAAACTTTTATTTCAATGTTCACGTATCGTAAATAATACTCGGTACATCCAAGATGCTTTGTGAATATTATAAAGAATGTAAAAGTGGCGATTCCAAAAAATTCAATTTTTCAAGTCTATTTAGTCTCCTGTCATAAATTATTTAGACCATATCGAAACGTGTAATGTTGAAGTCATCGATTCGAAAAGAAAACATTTCTTTGAAAAAATGCCCCAAGTCTGCTCATCGTTGAGGGTTGTAATTGCTTCCTAATCCGCGTAAAAATTGTTGAACGACTTTAATACGATTTTCAGTCGAAGCGTTCCGTTCATCGGAAAGGAATCGACGAGTAATCGTGGCTTCCTGGTAACCTCGATGAGTATCTGGTATCTCGGAGTTCCTTTTCCTCGACCAGCAGACCAAAATAGCCCTTTAACGACGTGCCGTTGCGTAACGTGATTGCCCCAGAGATCGCGTTGGGAAATAGAAAATAATGGGTTTTCAATTTTCCTTATTTATTTTTTGTCTGTATTTCTATTTCATCGTGTGCGCGCGCGATTCTCTGAGGCAATCGAAGGAGCCGGCATATGGTCGGTGCAGTTGTCTTTTATGAACACCGCCATTCCAGTATCGTTCTTATCGAGATAGATCGAGAGACGGAGAAAAAGAAAAGCTTATTTTGTGAAGGCAAGACAATTCGATTACTTTCTGGCGCGTGAAAATTCGTGTGAAAATTTCCTATTGTTTCCTCGATTGGTTCGCGATTGAGCGAGCCGGGTAGTTCTTATTTACTTAGGAATTGGTTTCTAATTATATATTTTTATAGTAATTATTTACATTAATATATTTGTTTCATTTTTCTGAATTATAAAAGGAAAGGAATCACTGAAAACGAAAGTGGTACTGCACGTTACTAAAGGTTCAAATATATTTCATTTTTTATTAACAGTTTTCATTTGTTTCATAGAAAAAATATAGAATACCGAGGATGTGTACAAGTGCAAAAACTTACCTTTCATTTACATTTCGAATTTTTTGCCTGTATCCCGTTAAAAATATCATTTTCCATAAACATCACAATGGCTTGAACCTATTCAGTCTGCGGAATACAATATAAAATTAGTATGGTTGTTTGCTGCGGTGGCTGAGAGCAGGCCGGATATACAACCGCAAAGGGTTAAACACCGAGGATTCCCAATTCGCAACAGTTTGCCTCGACCTGACGAACAGATATCCAAATACGTCCGAGACTTTCGTAACGGGCCATCGATACGTCACACGCGTGTCGAGAGATCCTCGTTAGAAGAGTGACAGCCACGCGATTGGTTCGCCGCGATTATCGTCACCGTGGACGAGAAATCGGATAGATCCGTGGGACGCATCGAAGCCAGATTTACGACGTCGCGCGTCGCTAACACGGTGACGGTCCGCGGCGCGCGTTTCGCAGCCGGGCGAATAAATTGGCGCTGCCTCGTCGCCATTAATTCGAATTTATTTCCGTAGCAGTGTTGCAACGACGCGAACATTAACCCGCCCTCTCGTCTTGCCGGTTTCAATTCGTCGTCCGGTTTGTCAATTAAACGCGACGAACGAGACACCCGTTTGACGGCGACGAAATGGCACGGATCCGGGGACAGTGACAGAAAGATGGAAAATTGGATTTACACGGCGACACGGCGCTACCGAATAACTATTCGTCGATGGAATTTTGTTGAATGCAACGTGCATCGGATTGCGGCGCGATAAGGCCGCTTTGTTTCGAGCCAGCATTTCCACAAATTGTTTTACTCGCCACGGCACACGGTGTGATATTTCAGCGATCTACGCGTTTCTTTCTCAAAATCCATTTTATTCGCCTTCTGAGCTTTTGCAACAGTTAACGTGTAATTTAACGACTGATAATTAGACTTTTAACATACTATTTCACCGTATTTGGGACGCACACTTTTTGTCCATACAGCTAGACTTCTAGACTATCGGGCAGAAGCAGCATGTTGTTCCTGCTAATCTAAATTTAATCTCACTTTACACTTTTGTACTTTTGCACTTTACACTTGTTATATCTAAAGATCTTATTACAAGTTCGCAGCCATTAGCTATTACCCACGACGAAGGATTGTTCGTCACGAACAATACCGATTACCAGGTCGCACCACGTGGAGGTTGCAGCGACTGGAGACCGGGAGATAGAACGAATCAAAGTTCCTTCGATCTCCCTCTACATAGAGTATACATACAGAGATGCATACTCTACATAGAGTCGACATAGAGTAGCATTTCAACCTGAATATTCTACATGTGAGGAAAATGTGTGAAATGAGTAAATGTATGAAATTTCCATCTTATAATTTGTTCTAAGCTGATATTTCCTCCAAGCTGAGACGCCTACGCCTCTTAGAATATCCTCTTAGAATAAAGGGTTAATTAAGTGGGTAGGAATTTATTCTCCAGGCACGTCTCATATTTTTCTATTTGCTCTCGTACCTGGAATTTGACAAACATTGTTGGAAAGGAAAAAGTACACGTTGCATAATTACATTTCCAAGCGTCAGATTGAGTAAATTTAATAAACGGCCAACTAGTTCCACCACGGTTCGCGTTGTTTCACGGTGCTTTCCGCGCGCATCCTAATAACTTCCAGCGCGGTGATTGTTATTCGTTGACGTTTCGAATTAATTAATACTTCTGGCGTTTGTCGCCCCGACACGTATAGCGTCTGTTTCCCTAAGTTACTCCTGTTTTGCTCTATCGCAAGAGACATTAATTAAACGGAGGAATACGCGAATACGATGTTTCGATAAAAAAAAAACGTAATAATAAATTGCGAATCTTACGTAAGGAAAGATGAGATATCTGTTCTTAATTGGCAGTGTCAATTAAAACAAAACCTGAGATAAGAAGTGTGTTCCGATGGCTTCCTTGAAGTATTTTGTTTGAGCCAGACTCGAACAGTATCCCGGGCACAATCGATAGCAGATGTGATATTTCGTGCGTACAAGGTACAGTTTGCCAGGGAAAACGTACCTGGCGTTTTAGGTGGTTACGGAGCGCGCCTTCGAGGATCATCTCGGAGCAGAAGAGGCCATTAATGCAGCGCGGAATAAGAGAAGAATGGAAGTCGGGGAATACGGAGGTCGTTACTTGACATTTACGCCGCTGCGCCCAATGAGTTCCATTATAGCTAGACGCGCTACAAATCTCGCCGAATATTTTCGTTTCTCTTTTTCCCTTGGTTGGCCCAAAACGACGAGACGAAGATCCTGAACTACGTTGGGGAATTCCGATCAGGAGTCGGGCGTCCAATGAATAGCGAATTGCAGAGTCAGGACGCCGAGCGCAATTCGTATCCTGCCCTGAAGGGTTGATCTTACGACTTTCTTGCGGGAAACGTTTCATCAATTACCAGGTCCTTTTGTTCGTCGGCATTCCCGCGGAAGGAAGTCTTCGGCGTCGATGTCCACTGGAGTTGGATGACTGGTTTCTATAGATTCATCGTGCGGCGAAGCTGGTTGAAAGAGGACCGTCTTTCGAACGACCGCGATTCAGGGCGAGATTACATCGGGACTGGGATTTTTTAGGTTCAAGGACCGAGAATTGTTCGTACAAAGTCTGAATGTGGTTTTTTCGAGGAGAAGAGTGATAAATTTTGAGAATTTTTATGGAGGAGCCCTTGGCTGGTACATTGAAGCATGCCTGAAGCTTTTTGTTGGAGATGGTGCACTGTTAATTTGGTAACAGTAGAACTCTACGTCCATAAAATTTCATCTACCATATTTTCCGAGAAAATACTTCCAGAAAATTACAATATTGTAATTTTCTTGGTTGTCTTAATTTTTGAAAATTTGAGAAGGTGCCTCCTTTAAACTCGTCGCGTTCATTGGTTAAATGCAACAGAATGGGTCTACCGATTTGTAATTTTACGGAGGAAACGCGAATGTTTGGTCGTTTTGTTGCGCTGTTTAATAATCAGCACAGAGCCGTTAACGAGCGTTAACTCAACACGACGGAAAATGTTCGCGTTGCGATAATTTTCGACTTGTAGCACGGTGGCTCGTTTTACCGTGATTATTTCTTTCATTTAAGCAAACCTGGAATTCACAACCCGCGCATTTTTGCTCATTACGCCTCTCGTGGAAACGTAGAAAAAGGGATTACGGCACTGTACACCAGTGCTTCCCAATAGGTGTGCCTGCAAGAAATTTATTATAAACGAATGAAAAGAATTTATTCGAGGTACTGCCGAGAATATTTTTCTGCTATTTATTACTACCTACTTATATGAACAAAGGTTTCAATTAATGATAATCGTGAAGAGTGTACAGGAAATGATATCTAAGGATGGAATCGTTTAACATATATTTTTCCAATTTTAATGCATCTCATAAAATTTTGAATGATATTTGTTATCAAAAGTACCTGTTATTAGGGTTGTTTATAACTTTAATATAGTGTGAATCGCTATAGAATATCTTTATAAAATTACCCTACTTTCCGTTATATAAAAAGTGTGCCACGATGAAAAAGGTTGGACGGCATCATCGTTCGCGAACGTAAAAAACACATGGCGTGAGAATCCAAGCGATTATCGATATTGAAGATCTTTTTAACATGGTTCGCACGTGTCTATGCGCGCTGCCGATTTCATCAATTTTCTATTATTCGAAGGACGGGTAGTTACGCAGCTGTCGATTAAATTTCACGGATAAAATGGAAACAAAGTACTTCGGTAAGTGTTGAACGGAATATTGGATTAAAAACAACGATTTAAAATCGTAGGAGTGTCGTTTATTAATTTTAACCTTTTCTCCATGTCGAAATTCCGATGATTTTTTACACTACTGTCGCAAATTTAGGATGAAGTGGGTTAACTCGAACAAAAAAAAAGAGTATTTAGGATTTTTGTTATCAATTGTTACGTTCACCTGTCAAACTTATGCTGCGTCACCTAGAAATGGGTGACAAGACTTTTCATTAAGGAACTAAAAAAATGAATTCGAAAAGTGAATTTGGAGAAGTTAAAAAATTTGATAGCACGACAACAAATATGAAATTATCTAACCATGAACAGTTTCGAGACAAAATTGTAACTTCATAGAGATTTGCATGGATCTAGTCTTACAGCCAACGTGTTAATTACAATCGTGTGTACCTTCGTACAAAGTAAAAAGATAGGAATTCTAAATGCGCTCTGGAGAACCCTTTACTTCCATATTAAATTTCTGCTACTATTTTATTTCGAACGAGTACACGTGACACAAACTTAACGTGAAAAAGGATGTTGTCTATCGCGACTAGACTGTCAGGATTTAAGAAAATCCTCCCTTTGGGAGCTCTAACTAAACTCGAGCAATTCAATCAAAAATTATCCCTCCATCAATTTGCACCAAGTCCGGAAGAACCAGATGCTACTCCGACCAATTTTATTGCGCGAGTGGTTGCCAGCCCGGCGCGGAGAAGCGAAATCCCCTGGATTCCAACGCAAAACGCTCGCCTGAGTATTTTCACTTCCACTGCGACGACTAAGTGTTCTCTGCTCCTCCGCATGCCGGGTTAATTAATAATCTCGTTATTCGACGGGACGTGCGCGTCCTCTCTTTGCGTGGCGGGCTTCGAATAATTAACTGGAACGCCGCGGCGTTTATGCGTCTGTGGAATGACGGGCCGTCAGGCGCGGTTAATTAAGAACTCGGCCAGTCTGATGGGAAACTAATCGTCCCACCGACGTTTACCTGCATTCTCATTCGATAAACTCTGACCGCCGATAGGTGAAGTCGATCACGATCGGCGAGGTATGCGCGAACTGTGAATAAAACCTGACCAGAATTCGTATACCAACAAATTTCACCTTCGTATAATGTACCAGGCTCCATAAAAGACCCTAGTCGACAGCGATTCCTCTGGAAAAAAGGTTCATCCGCTCGATGGAGCATCTGAGTCGCTCGACGTTAGATACCGTCAATCAGCATAATTAATCCGAGGGACAAACAATGGGAGTTCTCCGGTAGTTAATACCATCGGTCAGTCAGTCGTGATAAAGTTGTCCGCGTTTGCCGAAAATTGGCTTCCCTCTAATTTAATTGTCGAGTTTCGACGATTGGCGCCGCCTTCGGGGCCTCGATCGATTACCAAACGCGTACACGGTGTATCGCGTTTGCCTCGACGACCACTCAAGATCGAGTGGACAATTAATCGATGGGAGTTCCTCGAAGCCATCGAAACGAGCACTTTAACTTGTACGACGGCGATAGATCTACCGGCCGATTGAACACGAGAACGTAGCTCAGAAGACAATGGACTCGGTAACACGACGGCTGTCTGATACGAATTAACTTGCGATTCAACTTTTGATTTAGGTTAAAGGGACCTGTTACGCACACGGAAGCGTTTACTGTTGGCTGTTCTTTATACGTGACACGGGTTCAGACTCGTTAGGGGGTTCTCGAAGCGATGCAAGGTGGAAGAATTGAATTAAATTTCTTTTGCTTGTATTTTTTAGTTGAAGGGTGAGATACATTGGATTAGAAATGTGGAAGATAGTTTAATTGTTGGTAGCTTTAGAATTTCGATGCGGAAGGGAATGGATACGATATTATGTTCAGAGAGTTATGTTTGTATATGCAATTTATTAAATTTGGTGGAAGAATTGAATTAAATTTCTTTTGTTTGTATTTTTTAGTTGAAGGGTGAGATACATTGGATTAGAAATGTGGAAGATAGTTTAATTGTTGATAGCTTTAGAATTTCGATGCGGAAGGGAATGGATCGTGTATACGATATTATGTTCAGAGAGTTATGTTTGTATATGCAATTTATTAAATTTATTAAATAACTTTCATGGACACTAGCATACTATACAAAGATCCAATTTGCAGTTTTTGTTAGATTGAATAATAAACTTGCACAGTGTGATGCAATAATGACTCTTATACAAAATCTGAATTTTTTTCAATGCCAATGAAGATAAAAATTCGATAATAATTTAATACAAAATTCTTTAGACAATAGATAAATCATTCAATAGTTCTACGAACTATTGTATGTAGGCTTTGACACGAGGATTCAGGATTCTAACAGCGTTAGACGCCCAAGGATTTGTTGCAGGTTCTGAACGTCGATACTGGAAGTTCGACCCTACGTCTTTCGACGCAACGTCTTCGACAATGTATTCCAAATCTGGATATACGGGCGAAAGGCATTCGTTCCTTCCGCGTATAATTTTTAAACCGCAGCCATTTATCCTGCTTCGTCGGAAGAACAACGGCACAGTCGTCCATCTTCCCTTTCTCTTCGCTAGAGAAGTAGCAAAGACATCTGAAAAGCTGAAAACATCCTAAGGGTATCTTCAGAATTAAAATGTTGATATAAATAAAATAAGAAGATTTTATGAAAAAGTATCCTTCGACCCATTTAACTCTTTGAGGCACACGATTGTAAAATAAAAATAAAATTTAAGCTGATCAGATGTACTAATACAAATACTAATACACTAATAGTATTGCCGCTTAAATAAAAAACTTGAAATAAAATAGTAGAGCTAAGCATAAGGTATGATAGTTTTCAACCCACCTAACTTCAAAGAGTCAAGAAAGAGAAATGGAAAACTTGATATATAGAACACGATTATCCTAGTCAAAGGTAGATGGAAAATACTGCGTCGTCTCAGTCGTCCCTTGCCTCTAACGAAGAGACCTGTTTGCGTGCGATCCGATTGGAGAGTCCTTTGAAGAAGGGAGGAAACTGCTACAAGAAGGAAGTCGATGGGTGGTGGGTCCAGAAACTAGCTTTGGCGTCGAATTTCTCCATCCCTCGCCTCATCTTACGGTCGATATTCGCAGCTGCTCGCACGAACCAACGCCTAAAGTCGGAAATAATATTGTGCATGGTGGCGGCAGCGGGGAACGTTTAATTTATATCCTTCTGTATCTATTTTGATGTCATCTAGAGCCGCAGGTTTCTCGCAGAGGGAATGGTTCAAAAATTGTCAAATAGTAAATTTAGGAATTAATGCTTTGTCTTTGAAATCGATCACAGGAAATAATCTTAGCTTAGAGATTTGTTCCTCTTTCCAGTTTAAGTACACATAGAAAATAAAATTGACTGAGTTGTATATCACTTGTCATAGTGTAGTTAAAAACTTTCGTTCGACATGTAAGCGTTGAAAACTGTAACTTCCAAACGTAAAATCAATTCTTCCCTGTCGAGCACAACTGTCTTGTTAATCTGTTTATGTCCTCCTCAGTTTTCAATTACCGAATTTCCCTCTTTCCTCGCTGCTCTCATAACTCATCCGCTTGGATCGACGAATGAAGAAAATGACAAACAAGTCCCGGCGACAGATCGTCGCAAAAATAAACGCCGCGTTGACAGTAACACATTCGCGTTGGAAAAAGGCGTGAAGTTAATTCTGCCGTGCTTCCGACTTCACTTGACGTTTCATCGATCTCTCAACGAGGCTATAAATACTCGGAATGAACAACCCGCACAATAGGTTGCATAATGCACGCAACGTTGCGTCTTTCCTTTTCAACGGCCTTTTCTTTCGTTCGCGTCGACGGACACGTGGAAAAAGAATCTCGACCCGCGCCTCGTAAAATAGCTGAAAAATGCCCGCCTGAATGGTTGCGAGTGTGCGAGGGCTCTAAAAGGGTGGATAAAGTTGTTAGGATCGTAAAAAATTGTTCTGTCCCATCTGCCGCTATCGATCGTCGCCGCTGCGATATTGCAGGGGTGAAACAGTTCCACGCGAGCAACGAAAATCTTTAGTTCCGCCATCGATAAAAGGAATGAAGGAATTGTTCGTTTATACGGGGCGTCCCACGGAATTGGAACGCAGGGATGTGCCTTGGTATTTCGACGCCTTGGGCAATAATGGAATACAGCACCCTTCGTTGATTCTCTTTGCGGTTGATGCAGTAGCGGTCGTAAAATGCACACTTGAAAATACGGTCGAATATTTGGGATGCGAGTGTGTCGCATGCAATTGATGGTTCCATTTTAATAAGTAAGACTTTCTGTGGCGGAAATCGAATCTTGAATGGCCTGAAATGCGGGTTAGTAAACGTAGAGACGGAGATAGTGTTATTACTAAGAGGTTGTGATTTCTATGCCGAGTATTGTGTGTATATCACTTTATATTTTACTGGTTCAAAGTTGTCGCTCAAATTTAGATACAATACAGTAACAATTGAGAAAACGTACTTTCATAAAACTCATTGTTGGCTCGTGTAATTTTCAGGTCGACATTTTAACAAATAATTTTAGTCTGTTTCGCAAACACCGTATATGTCTTTATTATAATATGTTTCTGATAACCAATATCAATATTGATGACGTTTGGCAGCACCACCAACTCGAATTGTTAGAGTGAATGCTTTGCAAATTGGCTGCAGAACAAAGAAATTCGGCCCATAGACGGTTAATGATTCTGTTATTCATTTAATTAGGGAAATCGTTGGGATTATAAAATTGAAATGAAATCCATGAACGAATGGGTTGCTGGCAGACTCATTGTTCTTCTCCGAAAGCACTCTGTTATTTAATTAAAATTTTGTGTGATTGTAAAATCGACATTAATCCGATGACGAATTCTGAGGAACTTTTGACAAGTATTGTGTGGAGCGTAATCTATAACAATTTAGACCATAATGCGGTTAAGCGAAAGCAGAGCAATATTTCGGTACAAATACTATGGACTGCATTGTTCCGAATTAGACCATAGTTTGACCAAATTTCATTACCTTCAGGAAGTACTTATACCGAAATTGGTAGACGGTTTAAACTGGTCACGGGTGCAAAAGAAGTTTAAACAAAACCACCAGGAACTAAAACTATAACTATAAAACTATAACTAACTGTCCTTGCATTTCCACGTTTAATTAAAGTCGTAGTTTCCTATTGATTTCAAACTCAGTTATCAATTTTAGATAACAATAATTGGTATTTAAGACGAATGAGAATTTTATAGTAGAAAACGTTAAAGTAAAATAATAAATGGCAAAAATAAAAACGTCATCTAAGCTTCGATTTCCAATAAAAAATTGAAAATTGGCCACGGTCTAAAAACAAATTATCGACAAAATATCGCATAGGGTCAGATTTGCACGAGTCACTATCGTTTTTGGAAACATAGTAGAGAGGAAACTTGACAAAAAAATTGCGAAAATCTTCGTCTGAGATCTACGGCCGATTGGCACGCACTCGAAAAACCCTTGAAAACAAAGAAGATAATAAAACCGATAAAGAAATGTTCTTCCCATCCATGTGGTCGGTCGAATCGATACTGGAATCGCAGTTGAAGCGACGCCTACACGTCGATGGCCCTCGATATAAAGCCATCGTTCTCTTCTCGACTGTGCGCCCCGTGTGCCTATAAAAAGGCAATTTCCTTTCTGCTTAGGAAACTACGTGATCCCGGAAGCACACAGCTTACCGCTGAAAAGCCGAGAGAGATCGAGCTTTATAATCGTACGAATTACTTCAGCGCGTCAGCCCAATCATACGTGATCAATTTTGGGAGAATACCAATATAGCGAAATATCGAAACATCTTCCGAGTTTCGCGATTTTATTCTTCTCTTTTGCCTTTTATGGAAAACGCTCGTTTTGTCAAGTAAACGCACTTATCCGACATTGCGGTTCCATCTCGAGCAAAAACCGAGGCGAAGCGACGCGAAGATGACCATCAGGAAGTCGCGGGAACTCTTCCTCTCTTCCGTTAAAGCCCGTTTTCATACTCGTTATTTAAGATTACTCCCGAGGGCTCACCCCGGAATTTATGAATCTCGTAATGGGCTCCCCTAGGCGTTACCTTTTGCGAGCGTATAATGATTACGCGCACCGCCATCGCCGCGAAAGTAGAAACTGGCGGTGTTCCCTTTAATTTATTAAATATCGACCGTCCATCCCCATGGGACCAAACATCTTTCGTATTTCTTTGTTCCTTTGCCATTTCCCTTGGCGTTCTTTTCTCTGGTGCAAGATGTTTTAAGCAGATATGAAATTCGTTACAATTTGACAGTCGTACTCTTTAATTTTTGGCACTTTCGCAGTCAAAGGGTTAACAGCTAGAAAATGTTAATAGAATATAATTTATTGTATATTTTATGATTAAAAGAAAACTTCTCAATTTTCCTGTCGATATTCACGTATGGAATGTTAATTTTTCTTTATATTTTCATATTTTATCAGGTAGAATATTAAAAGCAGAATGACATTTGAAATTGAAACTGAATTAAACGGATATTTAATTTTTTAGTTTGAATGACAGTTTTCCTAACCTGACCGACTCTTTATCCATGGGTCGACCCTACGATGAAAAATCGCTTTCTTCCAGTCAGAAAAGGTTAAAGGGGTAATAAAGAGGAGACTGGAAGACTGGCCAGACTACGTTGTTCGGCAATACTCGTTGCAAACTGCATCTTTATGGTTCTCCTTCGACATTCGTCTTCTCGATGCAGGGCCATTAACAAATTGAGCCAACAAAGCACTTTGAGTGTCCTAGGAGGAGACGAGTCGTCCGCGAGGGACGTTTTGAATACGGGAATTATTGAGCAATAAAGCATTGATGTCGAACTGTACCAAACGAATGGTCGCCTTAGATGGAAGGACCTAGTTACCTCCCTTTCATGTGAAATTCTTATTTCTATCGCATTCGATAAACGGCATACCGCAAAGTGAACGATGACGAACGTGGGTTGTCACAAATGGCTCCGTATGCTTCTCTTAAAAATGTTTCTGCATATTGGGTCATCTGACTTCCTATTGGATCGTACATTTGTGTAGAGCTTTATACCGAAGCTTTATATTCAAACAAATTAAATATGAAGTAGCAACTTCTTTTAATTCATTTCATATCGACATATTCTATTTAATCGTTTGACAATACGGTCCCAAATGATATTTAGAAACCATTGCCTATATTTTCTATGGAATTTCATGTTTTAGAATGCGCGGATGTTAGTGGATTTCGTTTATCCGGATCAATTGTGCTCCAAAACACATATCCCGGATCCAACGCGAAAGTTTCGCGAGCATGAAAACGAATGCTTACGGATCGAACGGCACGCATCTTAATCCTCTCTTCTTTCTTCCAGAGAAAAAGAACTCCTCCCGGCAGCTGATGTTATCGCGTTCCTATTCGAGACACCAAAAGTTCCTCGTTCAAGCGCGATTAATCTGTTCTGTGTTTCCGGCTCCGCTTTCTTTGCCTCCCCTTTGTAAAATTTCTTTGGTCTCGATTTCACGAGATATAGTTCGCGTCTCAACGCCTTGGATCAGTCTAACGCTACGTAACATCTCTGATAACTTCAGCAGGATAACATGAAGTTCCATTTCTAAGACGGGAAATTTATCCATTAATATTGATCAGTATTGTTCTTGAATGATATTGGCAAGAGACATGTTCTCGTATTTTACATTTCCAACTAATAAATAGCTAGCCTCGTGTTTTAGATTTTCATTTCACATACCTTATTTTGATTGTTGTGTAAACAATATTTTCTATCTCGTAGTCGTATGTCAACAATTATTAATTTCTAAATATCAAATATTCCTGATTTCAGGATTTCAAAATGTTACAGCTCCCTTGTGACGTAATCTTCTAAATTTCTGATCCTTGAAACTCGTAATTATCTGAAATTTTATATGAACATTTTATAGCGTTCGTAGAATAATCTAAAATAAGATTTGCGCGTTCCTAAACGAACCCAATTGACTATTTGAGGCTTCAAAAGATTCCGAACGGAGTCCTGTTGTCGGTGTCTACTAGAAACTCACTGGAAGATTCGCCTGGGTTTCTTATCCTCTACTTAGAAACTTTTTAACCGGCGCTGAGCGAGCAGACACCGCTCGGATTCGCGGTAACATCACCTAGACTTCCGGAATCTCTCAAGCCAGCTATCGCGGCGGAAACTTACCGGAACGTCGAATACCTGCATATTCTACGTGAATTGCATATCTATTCCAGCTCGATACCGCCGATTTCGACCTCGTTCGACGAAACTGGTTCCTCTCGGCCGTGACAAAAGTTCAAACTTGATTTTCTGATCAGCGACGACGTTGAAAACTAGATTTTTTCCAACTAGAACGCCACTATTGATATTACTAGCCCGTTGAATCATTTTTGTTCAATTTTGTAGTTTTCAGAATATTGCGCTGGTTCTGCTACATTTATTATCTGTATTAATCTATTAAGTACTAAAGTAGTGTTCATTTAGCATTTTTAGCATGGTTCCTTTGAAAACAAGTGATTAAATTTTCAAATTAGTATTTTCGCAAAAACATTTTTTTTTCAATTCTAAAGGCATTAGAATTCAAGAATAATTAAAAACAACAACAACACTGATACTATGAACAATCTCTACAAACAATCTTCTTATAGTGCAATAAATCGTATAATAATGTATTGTAGTAACTAAAATCTGGCAATCTTCCAGTAGTGATCGCTAAGTCTGTGAACGTCGTTTGTTTCGTTTAGGAAGATGGAAACGTCTCGACTTGAAAGTTTCCTTGTAACAAACGTGTACACGCTAATGATACAAGTCATAAGACTTGGCACGATGCCTGTTATCAGAATCCAACAGGTTAACGTAGCACCTAAGAGACTCTCAGCAATTATCGCTTTTAATCTCGTTTAATTGTGTCTGACTCTAGGAGCACTTATACTACTTGCGACGTATAACATGTGGAATGGTTCGAGCGAACCTGTATCCCACTTCCGATAACTTCTTTTCTATGAAGCTTTTACCAGTGTTCGTGTATTCAATATAAAAAAAAAAAGGACAACATAAAGTATATTTACAGAATTAATAATTAAAATTATAGTTATTAAAGAGGTGTTGATAAAATTATAGAAACATTTATTCGTACCTGAATGTAATAATTAATAGACCTGCCCTTTCTCATGGAAAATATTCAGGAACATGTATCTTTCATTAATTTACTATATTATAATAAAAAAAAAAATTCAAAATAATTAATATAAATTAAAAATATATTTTTAATTAATTAGTATACAACGCATAATATTTATTCGTGGAAAAAGCAATATCGTTGAAGTAATTAAATACTGCTACATCATGAATTAACATGAATTTTATAATACTGAATATCAGAAGACATGCGACAACAAAAGAATATAACAATTTTGAGAGGATAACATACGCCAACTTAGGAAATCTTTTTGAAGCTTCGTTCCAACATTTGTTTAACTGAAAAATAACTAATTACTTACAACTTTCGACAGTTAATTTCAGGAGTGCATATCACCGAACTGTCGCCGATTCTCGTTCCCCGTTTACGACGCAATTACGTCTAACGCATGACGTCCCCATACTACTTCCGCAGACGGAAGTTCGTGCAAACGTTAAACCGCTCAGAAGCCACCTTCTCGACTTTGATGTCGACTCGCGTATTACGCGAGGACTCTGAATAACTATCGAAACTTTTCGCCGTGTAATTCCAGTAAATTTCATTAGTAGCAGTCGCCTGATACATTACAGTTACAAATCCGTCTACTAGTTTGACAATGACTACACGATCACACGATCGCGACCATAAACTTTTGGTTTATTCGCCAGCTATAACGATGAAGTTTTCTGGCGTTAGCCAAATCCGTAAGCTAAAAAATTCAGAATGCACTTATGTACGAAATGGAGCAACGCTTTCGTCATTTTTATTGCATACAACGGATTATTTCGATGATATTGCTGGATCTATTGGGAAATTGGGATTGCAGTTCTTTAGATTACTCCACGCAATTTATATTACCTTATGCTTAAATTTGAGTAAAGTATTAATTAATAAAGTCGTAGCTTTAATTTGTTCATGTGTTGAAATTAATTAATCATTCTACTGGAATGTCTGTAAAAGTTTAAATAAACAAATTATTATATGTATATTCAAATATACTTCATGATGTAATATAGAACTGCATTCAAAACAACATTCTTATCATGATATTTTATTTATTTGTGATATTGTATTGCGAAATAATCTTTTACGTCATACTGCGATTTCGCGTAATTATCCTTTTCTGCAATCGACTTTCAGTCTTCGAATAAATTCAAGCTCGAAATATTAATCACGATTTATAGCTCCCCCAACGTTCAGCATTTTTCACGAGCACGTTACATTTTCCGCGCTCGCATTAT
Source organism: Hylaeus volcanicus (assembly GCF_026283585.1). Lineage (NCBI taxonomy): Eukaryota > Metazoa > Arthropoda > Insecta > Hymenoptera > Colletidae > Hylaeus > Hylaeus volcanicus. The sequence goes on along the minus strand of NC_071978.1, from coordinate 5,854,581 downwards.
TTCGATTGATTTCACGGTTTTGCTTTTAATACTACAAATACCACGTCGTGTTTCCCGCGTATCAAAGGAAATTGCGTTACAGTCGAATTGCATCACGTTTTTCCAATCAATAACTCGAAAAACTCGATGAATCCGCCATCACGTGATCACGTTAGCCGATGCAATTTCATATTTTCGAGCAAATTCTTTTACATTTTCGACGCGTTATTTATTCTAGAAAAACTACCATCAATTTCGTCACAGCGTGACGTAACGAACATATATTTTCCCTTCCGTTCGTTTATTTGTGAAAAAAATACACGGGGAGAAATGAATATTTTATTTTTAAATTCCAGATTTTCACTGCGCTATGCTTGAATAATCGACAGACCTCTGTTGTTTATTATATTTTAAGTTGTAGTTTATATTATTTAATACAAATTAAATTATTGTTTAATCATTTCAACGAAGTATGACACGTCACTCTGCTTTGCAATCATTATCTTTGTCTTTAATAGTTGTACATCGCATGTTCCAAATACTTTAATCAATTTCATAAGTATAATTGAATTAATAAAAAACTTTATTCGATATGAATTTTAATGATTCTATAATATATGTATAACACAGTGAATAATATTGAGGCAGCAAATGAGATTATCTTTGAGGCCTTTTTCGTAATACACTGACCTTCTAGGTGATGTTGTAAGAAGACGTTTTCAACATTAATTAATAGAAACTGTTGAACCATTTATTTTTTAATAGTCTACTGGTAACGATTCTATTTCTTCAGGCATTCGATACATTTCTCCTCGTTTTCCAAGCTCCTCGATATTCCTCGACAGGCAGCCCCGAAGTTCACCCCCGATTACATATCAAGGGTAACGTTTCGGGGTTGTTACCCCGTGCCACGTCTTTACAATTTTCCCCCGTCATTCACGCTGCACAGTGATATTACCTAAGGGTGAGGCCCCTACGAAATACGGTTAACCTAGCGGAAGATATTAGGTTTGCCCCGAAATTAGACCGCTCGTGTTAGTAAGGGTGAGAGTGCACACCCCTGGAAAAATCGTAATAGAATCGACCATTCGGTGAATAGGATCGCTGAACGCTGCACTTGGCGTTTCCCTTCGATCGCGGTTTGAAATTTCCACCCGTGTCCGCGATGATTCGCTCTTAGTACCTTCATTCCCCGAATATATGACAAAATGTGCTAACACCTTCAACCACCTAATATTTAAAGTTAAAAGACACTGTCACTTTCGTCCACCGAATATCTTCATTTATTAAAAATCCTAAACACTTTCGTCCACCTAATATTTAAATTTGTAAAAAAACCATTAGCTCTTTCACCCATCGAATGTCTAAATTTGTTAAAAATCGTTAGCATCTTTATCCACCCTACCTACCGATATTTTTACCGTACTTTGAACATCGAATTTCGATGCTCAAAATATCACTCCTACTGATCAGGATTTTGCTCAAGCATCCACGTGAACGGGCCAGTGAGTCCTCAATCGCTGAGTCGCCGGTAGAGAACGACGCGTCGAAGCTAACGAACCGATAAACAGAAAAACAAACGAAAATTCTATAACGAGCATCCACCAAAACGTTAACCGCCGGAGCTCGGAGGGGGTGGCGTCAATATTTATGAACGCGGAACGCGCCCCTGGAGAATATTGGAAGTTTATTACCTAAATGCATCGCATTGCCAATAATCCGCGTCGCTAATCAAAGCGATCTCCCAACACGACCACGCGAAATATCAGCTGGAAACCTCCCTCGATGCAAGAGCTTCACGCCGTGTGTCTGTGCACACACATGTGCGTGCGTGTGCGTATATGTGTGTGGATGGTAGGAGTGGGGGATTGGTCGTGAAATTTAAACGGGCCGAGATTTGGGACGATGCTTTTAAGGGCTCGAATCGGGCAATTTTCGAAACGAGGCGAGTTCGCGAGCGCCGCGCAAAGTAGAAACGTAATAGAAAGTTCTGCAATTAGAGGTTATAATTAAAGGGCCGCGAGCACAGAGGCCAAGAGGGCGGCCAGGGTGCAGCTTTCATCCGAGGAATCGACGCAGAGAAAAATGGCCGGCTCGAAATTTCTCTGGCCTCATTGTACACCTCGGTTTCGCTCCTTTTTTTTCACTCCGGTTGCTGTTTGGCTTTTATTAGCGGTCGCGGTTTAATTTCGTTTTAATTCGCTGCTTTTCTTCTCGCGGCTCGGCGGTTAACCGGAGAGCTCGTTTTCGGAATCGACGGGATTCGGTTTCCCGTGTTTTCGAACTCCTTGGCCCGCTGTTTTCGGTCTTTTTCCAAGTCTGTGCGAAACCAAATGAGGACACGTGTTATTGATTCCTTGTACACTTACTGACAGGAGTTAGAAAAATTTATAGAATTTTACACGATAAAGTCACGACGGAAGCTTCGAGAATTCATTTCTTTGTTGTTCTTGATACGCGAGTGGACTGTGATTTTAAGTTGTCGATGAACATCTTGTATATGTGTCTAAGGAGACAAGAGATTAATGAATGTCCAGACATGAAAGATGAATTGTAACTCACGAAATAATGTGAAACCACTTTTTAGTCAGATATAATTAATATTAAACGTACATGTAATATACTATAATATAAAACCTACATATGATGTAAATATAAACATATGTACGTTTATACATCTTCGTTTGAAAAATTGGTGTGCTTTATTCTACGAACGAAATATGATATTTAAACAATGTATCGACCCGGGCAATTCAACCGCTGGAAATCGATATTTCACATGCACCAACTTAAAAAATGTATGAATTTAATCTCAAGTTCTGTGATTTTTTCTAACGCAAGCATCAAGCAGAATCGATAAAAACGAAAGAATAGAAATTTTTAACGCAATAATACCGAATCGTTTCCACAAAGATCGCGAAGGCCACGCCAATGGCTCCAGAGCAACACTTGAAGCTGCAAAGCCATCCTGGTTGCTTCTCTCGGTCGTTCCGTCGCGAGATTCCATTTCGAGGAACTAATGGGAGACGCTGAAAGAGAGAAGTCTGGTGGCGAAGGGGCCAGGGGATGAGCCAGGGGAGTGGACCACCCTCCTTGCAGTTTTATTACGGTCGCGGACCCACATTAACGCACCCCGGCTATCATTACGCGTTTCAGATCTCCACACCCCGCCCTCTGTGCTGCGACGAGTTCGCTCCGTGAAACATAAAGGTTACAGTAAAGCCGACTGTTAAGGAAGGATCATCCGAGGCGGTGGGTCTTATTGATACGGAGTTGCTTTCACCTCTGCGCCCGCGACAATATGCTCTAATCGCGGTGGAATATTTAGTCCTTCCCTCTGCGCGTCGCTCTTGCGAATTTCAAGAATGTTAGAAAAAGCTTAATCTTTATCGCCACAAAGCGACCTCTTTCTTATTAAATACGTCCATACGCTGGTTTGAAAAAGAATCCCTAGAGCTTATGCAAGCTGCGGAACTGGATTTTTTTTAATACATTTACGGCGTATGCAAATGTAACAAATGTATGTGTTCAACCAATGCGAATGCATGTATGTGCTTACGAAGTATTAATTTTATTATAAATATTCATGACGTACATTCTGCATATATATTTCGTGTGCTTTTCAATATTAATGCTCGTTCGATGGTCTTCGCTACAAACACGGAAGAGTGATTTTATTTAACTATTTAAAATATTCAATTTGAGGAAATAGCGTACACCTAGTAACAGTTTACACAAGTTTAAATCAGCCTAGTTTAATGTATACTAATATTAAAAGCTCTCATCTAAGTTGTAAATTTAACTTAAATAGATATGTAATTAAAGTGTTACCACTCTATTTTTTTAAATAGAGTGATATAGTTTGTTATACACATTCTGATAAAGCATTTCGAGACGAATATAATGATCTATAGTTGAAGGTCATTCTGAAAGTTGCACAGGCTGATTGTAATAGAAAAGGAATTGTTTCAATTATTTCATTAATTTTCTTATTTGCGTTATTACTGCCGCAGCAAATGTTCAAAATGGCGACTTTGAACTTGGATGTATTTTCTAAAACGCGTTAATGTAGTAAACACTGCACGATGAACTTAATTTGGATCAATTGCAATGTCAGCTCTTTTTATTCGCTCCTTCATATCTTCTCTGGTTGTTGGCATTTCTCTGTACACTTGCTGTTTTAACTGAATGAGCACGGCATCTATCTTGCTGATACCACATTGATTATCGTACGTTCAGTTTATGATCTTCTAATGATACGGAATGTTAGAGAATATTAGTGTATACAGAGTACTTTACGCAAAGAAACTTCGATTTTTCGAAATGACTAAAATGGTGTAACCCCTTAAGACGTCCCGTGATTACCGTCGATCCCGCAATAACAGTTCGGGGTGTCCACGAAATGGCTGTGTTCCGTGTCAAAGACGCCTCCTCCTGCTGAGGTGAAATTTCGTGAAGCGAGATTAACGTGTCCCGACGCGGTATCATTTCGCGGCCAGACCCGTGTAATTTCGTCGGTGCCCTTTTACGTTTTTCGAATCCTGCCACCGTAAACATGGTCGCACCGACAGCCGCGCGAGTTCTTTTACGATAATCGAAATAATAGCCGACGCGTCCCTGGCAATTCCCCGTTGGCGATTCACCCAGCATCTGATTTAGATTAGTTTTTTTATTGCCTCTCCTCTTCCTGTTTCCCTCGGATGCGTGTAACGACTCCATTTAATTTCCGTTTCACGACCGTTCGCGTTGATATCGAAGCTCGAGAGACCGGGACGTGTGTTTCGAACCACGGAAACTCGAAAATTGGAACTGTTAAGGGGCCGCACACGACTTTCTCAAGTCTCTAAAGGAAGTATTCTAAAGGATCCGATCTCGCGTATCTCGTTTCGCTTGAATCGTTAACGTTCTTCTAAGGAGCTTTGTACCGGGTGGAAGATATAAAAAGTTGAATAAAGAACTGCACGTAAAACACATTTCTTTCTTACTTACAATTTTTACAGGCGCGCTCCTCCATAATTTATTTCAACTTACTGGTATCCTAATTTTCGTAGAAATTAGAATACCTTAACGTTGCTGGTGATATTACACTGTTGAAAGGGTTCATGATATTTTTGCAGCTGAAGTACTTGATATAATCTTGGTAGTAGACATAAATTTCGTACGAATAAAGACCTCAATTAACAAGAATATTAACAAAAAAATTCTATTTCTTTGTCCCCTAAAAAAAACGTAAATACTTAACTCTCGCAATCTTAAAGCATTTGAAAAAGAAGCCTAAAACAATCGCTCGCCTTCATACCTACTGCATCAATTTTAATCTCAATAATAATAACATTTTATTTTGAAGGCAAAAGTTAACAAAACGCTTTAAGTTTGCCTGGCAGTGAATGGGTTAAGTAAACGTGACGATCGCTGAACGCCAAATGAATTGCTTCCCTACGCAAACATAATACCGAGTTTCGTAAGAGCAACCAAAAGAACATTCTTAACGCGGGCTCGTCTCTCTCCGCTCTCCAGTGTTTCAACCGAGGGTCACGTGCAACCGTTAGTGACGTATAAATTGAATTTATTTCGTTCATGTTATTTTTCGAGTTTATGTTTACCGTCGAGGCGACGCCTTAATTAAAACCAGCACGAACCGCGCATCGCTCGCTCTTGCACACGAACTCGCCGTTTAATTAATTCGTCGACGTTAAGTCCGCGTTATACGAAGCAAATATTTCCAAAGCGGCTAGAGGAATCTCTGCCCGGCCGATGAAGATGCCGCGTTTACGACACGGTTTATATTGAATCAGCGATAATCGTCGCGGGGAGAACATCCCTGACAAGATGAGCTCCTCGCTTCGTAGTTATGAAAATGTGTTTGAACTTATTACGTGGTCTCGTGGCGTGCATCGATCCATTCATCTTAACCCTTTGACTGCGAGACGATTTATATTGGAAATTCAAAGATTCATAGGTCTTAGAAAATGCACGTATAAACTGTTTATTAAAAAAAAAAAAAAAAAAACGTCAAAGAGAAGCTTCCCAGCTGAATTTTTAAAATTCATTAAACCGTAGATGTGGCGACATTTACCCTTTAATGAACTTGCCTCTCGCCTTTCTATTTTTACTTAGTTATATTTAGTTGAAGCAAACTCCAAATATTTTTTATTTAATTTCGACCGTTTTCTTCTCCCCGTTAGTCCAGCTGAAAGAACTTTCTTGGAAAATATACTTGTTCTTTGTTTCGAGAGAGTAAAGTTTCACGAAGGCTTAAAGCCTTTAGTTACGAAGCGCTTACTTACCTTCTGTGTGGAAAACTACTTAGCTAATTAGTTATCACCCCGAAAAGGAGTCGACTAATTATTAGAAAGATTATTGTTTCAACAATTTACAAATGGAGAGTTCGGGAAGAATCCTTCGAAGAGTTGATTCTGTTGAAAGTTAACCCTTTGCAGTCCGAATTTGTCGATTTCAATACTTGTTATCGTACACTGAACGCGGTTGAGGAAACGCCAATACGTCTGTTTGTTTTTGCTTTTGTTCCGCGGAAGGGTGATAGGCGATGTGGAATTCGCGCCCCCATTGGAACCACTGACTGTTTACAAAAGAAAGTGGCAAGATCTGGTAAACAGATGTCTCAAGACGTGAGCTTTCCCTGCAGAGGATAGTTGCCTTAATTGGATCGTCGGCTAGATTGGACCAGTGTTGCAATTCCAGATTTAGGGTAAATTTGTCTAGTTTACTTGACAGTAGAGCTTATAACGCTAGTAGTATTCGCAGTTGAGAGTTGGTGTTAGCTTTGTGTTAGTTACCGATCAAATATTTAAACAAGATCGACGGTCTGCTACAGTTTCTCTGAAAAATAGTTAATTAAGATACTGTCGTCTTCTTAAAATTCGAGTCTGGAAGTATAAAACCACATGTTGTTAATTATTTTGATCGAGTTCAGTAATTTCGATCACTTTGAAAAGAGTACTAAACACGGTAGCCACTGGTCGGAGTTGAGCACAGTGAATATGATTATCGATTGACAATTAGCGGTACGATTATCCGGAAACGAAGGTAGCGATAAATTGTTGCGACTATTGAGTAATCGACGATTGTGGTCGGTGGATAATTGTAACAGCAAATGAATTCGATTAGTTTATTCATCGTTAATCCTGGAATAATTGCATACCTGATTGTAATCCAATTGATAAGTTAATGGGATGTTAATAGGACCATCAAAACAATCGTTTAAAAATATATATTTGTTAACTAAGTGAAGCTTAAACACACCTATTTAATGATAACGTTCACACCCAACCCTCAACATATAAAGAGAATACTTTTTTTTCCTACATTGAAAAATAGATATCTGTTTGTTAATATTCTTGTTGCTTGAGGTGTTTACAATCAAACTAAATAAAAAAGACTATCCCCTTTAGAAAGAATTTCGAAAATAATAATTACATTTCTGAGATAACGAACGAAATATTATAACTAGCGCACATGTTGCAAGCTCGTGCAGTAGCAACGCAAGGGTTAAAGTAATTATTTCTAAACTCGCAGAAAGCTACCGCGTCCAGTAGAAAGTAACACAGCCGGAAACACAAAGCCAGCTCATTGTTTATTGTTGCTCCGAACAAAGCCCAGACTCCGCTGACCTCCCGCTAATAACGGAAACAAAACCGCGAGGCGCTATTTCGTGCGTTTTGCATGGTGAAAACGACGGAGAACGCCACGCGGGGAATATAATTGCGACCAGACGCTGTGCGACGCTTATTCCGGCGCCGGTGTACCGTGAAAATGTCCGCGAATTGCAATATGACATTTTTTTACAAACTGTCCGACAATGGAAAGTCGATCCCGCGTCGATACTTACACGATACGCTACTCCGACGCGGTGCAACGATTTACGAGAGAGCTTTTATTACCGGTTTTTGTTTTACGCGGTCAATAATGACTCGATTTACGCGGTACGGTTTCCATGCGGTCTCAGTTTACTCGGCACCGATTGCCTGTATTGTTTGCGCGCAAATCGTTGCATAATTGCAACTAAAATGACATGTAAAGGTTTTATCAAAGATGACGTTGGATTTTGTTTTTCAATATATAGAACAAAAACATCTTACGAAGTATTTTCAAGAAGGTTCTTTAGGATTTTGTTCTTTAATAATAAGGTAGTCGTGGCTGTCTCTGGTTGTAGAGTCCCTCAACCTATTAATTAAAGACTGTAATCGTTGAACAAAACAGGTACTGAAAACGCTGCCCCTTTGTTAAATAACGATATAACGTCGAACACTGTAGGAATGTTAACCAACGTTACATGGAAACCACATGTATACGCACTGCAGGAGTACATTCGATCATGTGCATAGTTATTATGAGCACGCATTCGATTCGAAGGTCCACAGTGTGATTGGCTTTCAGGGTTAATACAATACGACTAGTCAACGTGCTCTTCTGATCGGATTAGAATCTCTGTATAGAGCGTTCAGAAATTCCGTTTATCCATAATAACGTAAGTGTTTATCAAACTTGATGGTTCCATATGTGGTAACGCAGTTTAGTCTAATTTCTTATTAACTATCTTGTAAAAAGCAGCTATCAACGTAATTTTTGAATAAAACGTACAAGTGCAGTTAAGAAGATAGTAAATAAGGCAGGTTAGATAACTGAAGTACCAGATTTGTCAGGATATTGTAAGGGGTAACACGTGCGCTGGAAAAAGTAGTATTATACGCTGCATAGTCAGACACCGCGAGTCGAGTCTGCAGCGTCTGTACTATTCTTTATATCTACACCAAAATTACTTAAACAGATATTCTAATTATTTGCGTGGCTTTGATACGAGTTTCTTTTACTCCTCTGTTCCAGGTAGGTGGAACAAGTTATCCAACAAAGTAATGAATTCCGATCGCGACTGGTCGAACTTCCATGAAAGTAAGTGTGATGGCAAAACAGATACAAAGTTCTTTCCTATGCTCGATCAACAAGAAATGCCACGAACATTACATTTCAGGATGAAAGTATAAAGTCGAAAGTTTCGGAAGAAGTAACTCATCGGAGAATAGACGAGCGAAGAAACTGCTGTACGTTTCCGATACTGTCGTAACTTTTGGCCCTTTCGTGTTGTTAAACTCCCACCTCGACTGTACATCACATTCCGGCGAGGGAATTGATATTCTGCAATCTATTCTAACAGATTCCTTTATCTGCTTATTAAGTAACATAAAGTAATTTTCATTAAACTTATTTATTATCATAAAGCCACAATTTTTATCAACAGCAAAGTAGATTTTATTTTAAACCGAGCTCAAGTCAAAATAACAATTTATTTTTGTTAGACGTAATTTGGCAGGAACACTGTTGTTAGTCCAATATTTAAACAATTCATATTATTCAAATTAATTAAACGCGAAATTAATTCAACGCGACGAATATTTAGCGGGGATCGAGTTAATTTACGTTCTGCAATAATGAAAGCTGAAGGAGATGAAACATGAAGGTGAGACGATGGTTAATAAATTAAGGATAATAGGTTCCCCTATTTAATTAGGCTTTTCATTAAAACTGCATCTTCTATGCTTGTAAAATTGCAATACGAACTAAGGGGGAATAGCAGTAGCAACTAAAACAAGTGACAAATAATTTTCAATCGATTAAACAAGATTATACTTCGTCACAATGTTTGTTATCAAACCTTAAATCGTCACAAATGCCTTCTATCGCGATTTTCCCTCAAACAATATTATCCATGCCTCGTTTCTGTATAAATTAAAATCAATTACTCGTGATATTTACAAATGCACACTTACTTTCAATCCATCATTATCCTGAAAATATCAAGGTTACTCGAGGTGTACAGAGTTATAGCACCACTCTGCGTTACTCTGTACATTTCATGTCCGAGATGGTACACAAATTTCGAGATTCCACTCTGAATGACTGCCGGGGAAAGAGGTGCTCGAAGGGAGGCAGTTTCATCGACTAAGGGCTGCCGACCCTGTCCCTTAATTAGCCTGCTTGAAATTACCTCGAGCAGAAGCAGCGGGGGGTGACTGTTGAAAGAGGGTCATAACGCGTGCGACGTATAAACGTCTCGAAGGGGTTGAGGCGCGAGGTCGAACGATCCTCAAGTCGCTTCCCCCGTGAAAGAACTGCAGCCTTTCAGAACCGTTTCGCAACAGTCAAGTGTACGTTTGAACCGCTCGTTCAAAGAACGAGGACATCGCCATCTGGCCGTCCCTCGCGCACCGCCATAAACCACTGTCACAGGCAAGACCAGGATGTCCTGGTTGAGGCGAATGCCGTTGACAAGAACATATTCCTATTATTGTTCGGCAGTCACCAGCAATTCCTGGCATTTCACCTTCCTTGTGTCCTTATGGTTGGGGTTGGATACCTGGGTGGCGTTGCATTAAGCTCCAGTACGAAAAAGTTTGGAGAAAACGGTGGAGAAGGAGCTGAAATGCCCTCAACAGTACTAGGGCTGAATAGAGCCGAGTGTCACTTTAACTCATTGGACTCGAGAGGCGACTTACAAGCGACAGTCTTCGTTTATCTTAGATTTCGTTGAATCTCGAAATGTTGGTAGCGATACTGGTTCATAAGTAGATTTCTAAGGTGTAAAATGGTACACTTTGAAGTAGTGGCATGGTATTTTATTTCCACGACTCTTCAATCATGGTAGAAGAAGGTTTAGTCGTCTAAATTGTTAACTCTCTAATTATGAAATTGTCTTCGAGAGATAGCCTATGCTTGGAGCTCGAAAAGAGCATGTTCCAACGTACACGTACAACCTCAACAAAGAATCCGTCCGTGCCCGGAAACGTTTGAGCGACACTGCGTCTCTCAACGACTTTATTCTGGCAGCCTGGCGATAATAGCGCGCATCGCCAATTTCTAAATGAAAAATCCCATCCAGGATCGACCTAATACGCGTCGCGGTACCGAAGAGATTAATCTTCCCCGGGGAAAAAAAAGGAGTCCGAGAGCGGCAACAGCGTTCTTCACTCCATGAAGCAACCGTCTACTTCGCGAAGGGAGCAACGTTGAAAGCAATCGCCTCCGAGTCTCGTTCATCGTTCCGCGACGTACTGGCGTCATGTACTTCAATCCGTCGCAACCACCCGGACCCGACTGCATTTACATAAAAGCGAAGGAAACAAACCAAACACGATTCAGCTGTTCCAGCGCCCACGGGGAACGCGAGTTGCGTCACGGTTCTCGGATGGACCGGTTGCATTAACTCCGTGACACTTAACGAACCGCCGTTGCATCTTGTCTTCGATCTATTGTTTCCGCCGGATGGTGTCTAGCGTCGGTGGTGTGTGTTGATCTGCGGAATCGATCGACGGACAAGATATTAGATTGGCCAAATAGTTTGTTCGGATTTGAACACTCTGTGAGCCGAATTATTTTTCCTTCTGACAACTTAGCACTGACGTTGATATTTTCAGTTGATGGTACTACGACAGTACAGTTCTTCAAGTGACAAGAGGACTTACTTAAGGAGCACAGTGGCAGAGCTTGAAATGCTTGAAATAATGATATATAATTTCGAGTGCTTTCACTCAGTGACTTAGTAGATACTCAAGACTAGAGTTTCGGAAGGTATTTACCAATTGTATTGTAAGAACCATGTCAAAGTAGCGTTTCAATGTTAAGGTAGAGTACTATCGGTAATGCAGTGCATTCTATCGGTAAGACGTGGTAATGTAGAACTCTTATTATCCAACAATTTATCAACAGAGTGTCCTATATTATCGGCAAAGTAACATACCTTATCGACTTCGTATTATACGTTACCTACTGGCTAAAGAAGACGAAGACTGACTCTGAAGATACATATCCGTGGTATTTTAGGATTCGTAGAACCAGATTTACAATATTTAAGTCGTAAAACTGCAGCAATTGTTTCGATACGAATTAACCAGAAGCACCCAAAAATATTCACAGAATTTCAAGCTCTACCGTGGAGATCTGAAAGGAGTTTCTTTTACAAGTTTAATTAAATATCGGCGAACCCATCGGGGGAAGCCCCTTGCGAGAACTGAACGTGGCAACGTGTTCGGCCAGGCGTTTTACGATTAACGATGCAATGAAAAACAGTCTCTGCTAGGCGGTCGGTTCCGTCTGCATCAACAAGCACTGGGCGTCGGACTTTTCCTCCCTTATTTGGCTCGTGCGCGCTTGTTAACCCCTTTACAAGCGACCGCTGTTTCGTGCTGGTCGTCCCGGAAACCTGCGGGATCCGTGTCGGGAAACGAGAGCACGGCAGGCGAGGGAAGTCGCCTCGAAATTGATGGAATTCGTTTTACGGCCTGTAGGATCGGACGGGTTTGCGAGATTGCCACTTTTGATTGAGGCTTTGGCGAATTAAAGAAGGAAACCGGAGACGATGTTTTACAGGAAACATCATAGTCACGAGGTGAAGCAGTTTAATCCTCCAATTACCGACCAAGGGATATTATTCCGGATTAAATAGCCCGATTTCGTTTGCACGCGTTGTCAAAGGAAAGTTCAGAACGAATGTTCATGTTACACTTCCATTTTATTTCCCTTTTATTTATAATTGTGATGCCGAAATACCAGACTTGAACCATATAGTCTGGCAATGTCCATTGTATAACTTCCCACGAATTAAATTAATAAAATGTCTGAGAAAGTGCGGTTTCCAACTTCCAATGAATACAAAACAATTGCTTCGTAAATCCGACAGTAAAGCGTATTCTCCCACTTATGTAAATACATAAAAGAGAGTAATCTATACGTTTAACAAAAAAAATCATCCATAATGAAGCTTCACATGTAAATATCTCAAAACCCCTTTTCTCATTTTGAGGTCGACTATCAATTTAACGAAACGCACAATGTGATACGAGCTAAGGCAGGCGACACTTGCACAAACCACAATGGGGATTTAGAGTAGGAATCCGTTTATCCATACATTCTCTATCGCAGCATCTGCAACGGACCACATTATCGCTGGTCACATAAATTGCCGCACTCTTACGCACCAGTACGCCAATTTAATACGGTCAATTTTGCAGCCACAATAGAAAGCTCAGATTATACGACACCGAAACGCGGAGTTTCATTAGCCACTGTTCATTATTAAGGATACGCTACGTAGATTGAATCTATTATTTTCACTGGACGCCTGCAACGTATTACCGATATAAACCAAGGATGTTGTTAGGGCAGTTTGATCCACAGCGGAGTGATTTCTCTGCGAGGGAGTTTTTCCAGATTGGAATTTAACAATTCTTCACACCATGTCTCTAACTGACCAAATCAAAGTCTCCTTTTCGCATTTACGATCCAGTAAATCAAAAGAGGATATCAAAGAGCTCACGAGTAGCGAATAAAGTTCCCCAGTGACAGAGTTTTCAAAGGCTAATAATGTCGGTAGCGATCGGACGGCTCGCTCGTCCACATTCCAGGTATTCGTCTCTCGCATCGGTATTTCAGGTGCTGACGACGAGTCGTCGGCGTCGGTTGCATTTTCATTGAAAACGAAACAATCTGCAAGGGACAGGCGACGCGATCGCGGGCGGGATTGCATGGAGCAAATCGAATTCACTGTGTGCGAAGTAAGCGCTTTAGGAAGTGGCCCGTTGGTACACTCCGCTAGGCTGGACATGCACTCGATGTCGGTGCATCTATTGCAGCCCTGTTCGAGCACGGCGAACGTACGAACGCTCGTGTCAGAACGACGCCCCTACCCCTTCAGCCAGGTCGAGTATGTGCTTACAACGGGTCACGAGAAAATGATCGATAATTACTGGTAATGGTAGTGATGAGACGTCCGTCACAGGTGGCTTCTATTGCTTACGAGGCCCCACAATCCCATCCGTTTCATCAAAATGAGATTCCTTGGTTCTATTGGCTGTGACAGGTTAAGTCAAGACTGTTACGTTCACTAAGGAGTTGGAAAAATATCAGTTTAACTGCACAAGGTAGGATCATCCTACCATGTTTTCCTATGTATATTTCATTGAACAGGCCATTGATAAGGTCTTTTTTGTGTGAAAAAGAAATTGTGTGGAGGATTTTCAAAGGGCAGCTGTAGGATTTAGTTTTTAACACATTCGCGACCGTATTTTACGTTTCTAACACCGAGTACTAAGAAATAGAATTTTAGCAAGACTTGAAATACTTGAACGATTACCCACTGATGAAGTGTACAAATGTCAATCTATAATATTGAGTATTATTTCTACTCGTGTTGTTGCTTGTAATCATTCCTGGTGACCTATAGGAATTGTATAGGAATCTCTAATTAGTTACCAAATACATCGTAAGTAAATATAATTAAATTCTCATATCAACAAGTTTTATTCCAAATGTTTCGTTTCTTTTTCAACGATGCATTGCTTTCTCGTGACACAAATCTTTACCTAGCTCTAATCTAATGAATAACAAGTGCCCTTATCGCCGATCTCTTGCTGCAGGAAAGTTAACTTCCCTTCCACACCACTCGGATCATTAATTATTCCATTTTATGCCACCGTTCCTGCTACCACAAGTTATCATCCCGCCATCATAAATACATTGACAGGCCTTGCCATTAATAACTTAATTGAAGGCTTGGAAAGTGTCCAGTTTCTAACATATTCGCGAGATTACCACTTCGGGGTGCATATTTTGTCGACTTTTTTTATTCGTTTACTTGTTGGATACCCGTCATTACACTCAAAGGAGTACCACAGGTGCCACTATCGACTTTAAATCGCCGTCATTCGTCATTCCACGTTTTAATGGCATGTTCTATACATCGGCAATTTGCATAATGCGGGCTGCAATGTTTTTTCGCGCCGTCAGCCTGTGCTCGTGAGAAAATGCGTATATGCGTAATGGAACAAGCTGTCCTGTCAACAAAGAAAAATGGTCGATTGGATTTTATAATTATCGCACGGACCTGTAATAACAATTATTCCGTTTAAAAATTAAACAAGATGTCATGTTTTTGTAGTACTTCCAAGTTGGACTTAATTTTCAATTGAAAGTTATTGAAATGTTTAAAGACGAGTAAAAATAAATCACGTGGATCCTTGTCTATAAATTATTGTAATTATTTAATTGCACGGACTTTTTCAGTTTTTTTATGTGTAAGTACATCGATGCTATAGAGTAGGTCTTTTCGTATGAGTTATAGAAGATTATAGAATCAGTTATAAACTTAATATCTTGGTTGCATTTAATACATATTCAATTGGAAATTATATTTGTTTACTTATAGGCAGGTGTCATGTCTGTCTTTGTTGTAAACTAAATAATTCTCGAATGGCAAAATTGTAAATTTTCTTTTTAAAGCAATCTCGATTATATCTTGGCACCCAATTTGTGCAGTGAATTGTATATGAGAAAAAATAAACAAAGCAGGATGTAAGGATAATTAAGTCTACTTTACCTCAAAAGAAATCCCAAATTACGAAGCGTCTTGGGTCAGTTTCTAACATAACTTCCGGGCACTGAATGCGGCTAATTCTGCTTCCACTTTTTTCATCGAAGCGCTTCACTAACCCCGACAGAACGGAGCGGAATCTCCATTGACGCAGTCCCGTCTCATTAAGAACTTAAATCAACTTGCCCGGTGAAATTCTATGACACGAGACTAATCGGATTGCCGTCGACCTGCGAGGAATTTTTCAATATTTCATCAATTCCTCAAGACGCTGCGAACTCGCGTCGATAACGAGTATCCGAACACGTTCGTTTCCTCGCGCAGAATCAGAGCGACGATTAGAAACCAAGAGGAAATCCCCGAGTGTTCCGTGACTTTTGGAGGAACGATTTGTACCTTCCAATGGGATAACATACGGGGCAACCCAGTTCGTTTCGCTCGGTGAGCAACCTCGATCGTCTAAGCGTCGTAATCGATTTTAAATCGACGTAGAATTCGATCCTGGTTGGAAAATCTCCTTCGCACATTCTCGCCATTTACATAATTTCCTATGTGAGGATTTCTCCAAGTCTACAAAATAATTGAAGACAAGTATATTGCACTGAAAATGGAGGACTACGGAATTGTTCTGCAATTTCGTAATTCTTGGTTACCGGGTTATTAAATTTAAATTCAAAGCAACAAAATATAACGTTTCCCTAAGAGGGGCTCCAGTATTCTGTTTCTTTTTCTTTAATAACAAAATCCGCCGTTTGTGTAAAAATGAAAAAAATAAAACGATAAAATAAAATCTTGTTATCGCTTCAATAAAAATTGTTGAAGAAGCCTGAAAATTCGCGTACGCAAAAGTGGTGTAAGTGTTATTTTTGGTCCAGCATCAACACTCAATCCTCAAACAGGAGAGATAACTGTACCACGAGAAAAAAAAAAGGAAGTTGTAATTACTTCCCCGTTATCTCGGCATGGTCTCATAATCCGTTTTCGTCCGCCACCGGGCGAGATTCGATCTCTTTGAGCCTTTGATCCGAACAGGTTCGTTCCTATTAGTGAAGAGATTAGAGTAGAGAAGTGACAGTAACGAATCTAAGGGTATCGCTGCGGGGTATCGTATAATCCCGGAAGTAAAGTGAGTCAGTTCTTTGCTTAACGTTTCCAGACTGTGTCATCGTGCTGTAAGTTGCGAGAAAACCGACAGATAACGAAATCCAACCGTTCCATATTCGCATCCAAGCCCGGTGCATTTACTTTTACCGCGATTCTGCTGGATGCTTTGTGTACTTTGAGCTCCACGCGTCGATTCCTCGGTTTAAATATTGTGGCTGCCGAGTCTTTCGAGTTACTGTACCAGACACATAGAATGTATCTCTTGGCAGGTTTTTAAACAATTTTTGGTTGTCAGAGGAACCACCACGTGTTCCTTCTGTGCCATTCCAGAGATTGGGTATACATATGCTGCGGAGCATCACTGTAGCAACATCTATATTGTTACATGTTTAGGACTATGTAGTTGGTATAAAATAACATCAATTGTATGGGATGAGAAGAAAATTCAGAGAAAGTAACATAAATCTATTTATTCTTACAGTTTGTATAATTGATCTTTTTTTCATTCCTACTAAAAATTCGAAAATATTAAAAAGAATGGGAGGTGCTATGTGTTATTATGCTCCACAGAAATGTCGTCGCAGGCAAAACGTAGTTTTATCAAATTTGCGGTTGCCAAATCGGGCGCGAATGAATATTCGATAATTGTGGAATCAATACGCGGCTTTCTGGGGCGGTTCAGTGACGTCTAATAAATAATTAGAGTGTTTAATGCGCATGAACGAATACGCGCTCGGACGCGTTATATCAACTTTTAGGATTAAATGGTGAATTGGTCATTGTAATCCGTGACTATCTGGTTCAATAGACGGCCCGGCACAGCCGGTATCGATTGTATTAATGTCGCGGTGGTATTTCGCGATTAGCGGTGGTGGGATTTGAAACGAGACTGGGCATTTCGGACACCTGCAAACTCTGTCGTCATCCTTAGCGATGGGATCAAGCGTATCGTAAGCAGGCATCAAAACACGGGTGACGTGTACCAAACGTCAGAGAAACATGGGTTAACGTTCCATACGGGTTAACAAATGGAAATTTCGCCTAGTTAACATGTTGAAACGCGATTAAATGTTGGGTGAGTAGGAATATTACTAGAAATATTCATTCGCACAGTTTTAAACGTGTCTTTCTTATTAATATTTGGATTGATTCATAAATAACTTCAACCCCAAAAATAACTTTATACCCTTTTGAGTCACGAATTATTGCAAAAGAAGATCGTACATTTTCTTTTCAAAGCAATAAATTTAATATCACTTTTTATTATCAAAATAGTAACCTACATAACATATCTGTATTAAAGTATTAAATCTTACCAAGCAAAAAGCTTTAAATTTGCCTTGGAGCGAATGGGTTACAAAATTGTACATGTCATCGCAAATTTCAAGTGTTGGTTTCAGTTCGCAAGACTATTTCCTTCCTTAGCGATTAAAAAATATTGAAGCTCCAAACTCACATTCCCCATGGACAAAATATACAGTTTATATTTTAATAGTCACCGAGAAGCAATGACATTTGAAAATTTTACGAATGATCATCCCGAATTGCATGTCTTTGTTTGTATTGGCAAAGTGAACTCAACGCCAGCCCGATGTGCACTGAACGTCAGCCTGAAGTGCTCAGTCTGTGTTGCTCTTTGACCGACACCGGTGTTTACCTTTTCACCGCAGTCAAATACGACGACCTTTGTACGCCAGTTGCTCTAGGATTCCGAAAGTTAGTCTGGACATCCTTGCGGAAGAGACTGGGAAATGTCTTCTTGCGCCGTTGCCCGGAACCAGCCTTTGATTGTCAGCCCTTCCTGCTTCAATTTATCATAGCGCGGTCCTGGAAATGTTCTGGAGCTTTACCAAAGCCCTCTCTGCGACGAGAAACTCCAGTCCTCCTCTGCTTAGAAATATCCTCGATTCAGATATGTTCCTCGACAGACGTCGAGATACAAATCTTTATTGACCAAGTTTTAACCAATCATCTGCTGCTTTAATCCTACCAAAGTTTCGTTAATAATAATTCTTCTGACTCTGCTCGACCGCTGATAAACCTACGAATTTCATAGTGTTTCAACTTTCTAGCCGAGAATATTAATTTACTGTGTTCTTGGCAGGTGAAGTACATCAAATCCAGTACATCGCGAACGAGAACTACGGAGCAAAGAATTTAATTCAGATTCCCCATGAGCGAAACAAAACCAGAAATACCTAATAATGCATAATACCCAAGCTGACGATACCAACGCTAAACTCAACTTCTCAGTTTATTAGCTGAAACACAGAGCAAAATCTACAATCTTTAAATCTAAACTTACAATATTATTAAGCCTAAACGTTCGAAAACTCCCATCCAAAAGTTCTCGTCTGAGAGATGGCAGTCATTATCGAAGTCAAGTGGCGAGGCTATACTGGACAAATTCTGGGAGTCACTCGCCCCTCGTGCCTTCTTTTTCCAGCTGAAGTGGCAGAAACTTGAGAGAGCGCAATCGTACGACCGTCACTCTATCGAATGGAACTCTGAAATTCTTGGATAAACTCTGCTTCGAACGGCTTCGAGTTCCTGCAAGTAAGCACTGCCCTCTACGCGGTCCTCGATCGATGTCGGCATTGGGACACCTAGCATTGCGGAGAACTCCTCTGCAAGGCTCTTTCCTTTCGGAGGGCTGCAAGGGTCTAGCGTAACCTCCGACCGAGCAGTCTTCTTTGTCTCGTCGACTTCCTCGATCGCCTCGTCCGTCCTCGTGTCTTCGTCCATCGACTCCTCGTCGTAGTCGTCCTCGACGCTCAGCAGCGATCGCTCCTCGCTACTCGGCTCCATTCTGTTTATGTAGAAATTGGAGGGTTGATTTAGTGATACATCGGGACAAAAGTCTCCATTTTAGCCATTTCTAGGCTAGAAGGGGTTTTTCAGTGATTAGAATCACTTGATGATTTTAAAATCAAATGTCTTGATGATTTAGGACATTTTCAACAAACTGATAGCACGAAAACTACAGAATTCAACGCATGCAAGATTTAATTAATTTACGTTGTCCAGTGTGTATATTAAAATGAAATTGTAAATCATCGATTCGTTGAATTTTTTAAATTAAGAATTTGTCGAGTTCAGTTTGGACTGATACAGAGTAATTGAGAATTAATTGAACAATTGATTTTCGAATATTGTTAGGTTCCAATAATATTTCAATCAATAAAGTCCTATTCTGGTTGAGCTTCGCATCTTTAGATTTAATGCCCCTGATTGTTAAGTACATTAAATAAAAATGAATATACATATACTCTCGCCCACGTTCGTTTTCGAGAATAATTAAAACTGGGGAAATCTGTCACACTTTGTTATAGATACGCAGTTCTTTTGGAACAATCCATATTCAATATTATGACGGATACACGCACGTTCAATCCTCAAACGGAACCACATCCATCATTTTCGTCGAACGCGAAATCCACGGTTGCGCTCGATACGAAGAGCATATTAAAACGCGCAGATGGTTTAATTTTTGTTGCATTCGTATACGTTTACCTTTGCACATAATTGGAATCGAGAATATTAAATTCCATCCGGTGCCCCTCACAAAAGGGTCATATTAAAATATACTGCGATATAAATTCAATTGAGAATCCTTTTGCGACTTATAAATGAGATGTGTAGGAATTTAGTTCCATATTCATTCGGTTGCTGTCATTCGTGGATGTGATAGAATTGAATGAAACTCTACATTCGTATTAAATTTATTTTCACTGTAAAAGAAATCGAGGTAAGCGAGCATTTTTCTATGGGTCATTGGAATTTTTGGGAAGCGCGTGTCTGCTTGTTGAAAAGTAGAAGAGGACGAAACAAAAATTTCGATTAATTTTTCCCCTCGACTTCGGTCTCTTTCTACTTTCTTAGAGCAAGTGGGAGATAAATTAAACGTCTTTTTTTCAAGTTTTGGACTAGCCACGAAAATGTTGCCACTATCATTAGAAGATCATCCATTGAACGTACTACAACAATGTAGTACCAACAAGATGGATGCCCTGCTCATTCTGAATTATTCAGGTGGCCTGTTTTGAATGCCTCACCCTGTATATCTGTACTATCATATAAAATAAAGCATTGTGTTCCTCACCTGCTTTCCTCCGATTCACGCTCGCTATATCTGCTCCTTCGCCCGCCACTCGACAATCTGCCCTCCCTGATCTCTCTCCTGGCCCTCTCGACTTCCTGTGTCAGTTCGAAAGGCAGGTCCAACATTTTGCTGAGAACACTCGCTCGCGGAGAATACCGACTCGACCCTCGACCAGGCATTTTCGATAACGTCACCGAGGACACGCCCGTCAACTTCGCCTGCGAACTGAAAATCTCTGATCGCGATTTATCAGCATCCGATTTCCCTGTTCTCTTCTTCCGCCTTTTGTTTCTGTAGCAGCAGACTTTAGGCTTGCAGACTTCTCCCTTGCACGGCACTGGCAACAGGAACTTGATCTTCTGCTTCTTCTTTTTCTTCCCCTCCGCCTCCCCTGTTAACATTCTGCTCCTGGACATCGCCGAGCTGGCTCCTCTCAGCGATTGTTTGGAAGCCAGCAGACCGACTTCCGACTGGGATTTCTGCTTTCGGGGTCTTCTCTTTTTCGATGCGTCCACTTCCTTCGTGGAAAACTTTCTCATGGTCTTCCTCCGACTGTCTTTCGACTTGTCCTCCTCCTGGTGCGACTTCACCCGCTGCCTTCGATCCTGCTTCTTCGACACGCCGATCTGAGGTCGCGTCGGGCAGATCTCTGGATCGTCCTCGGCGATATACTTGTCGATTTCCTTTCAGGAGGAAGTAGAGAGGGTACGAAGTTTATGAAATTATATTTCTATGCTAATGTAATAGCATGGAATTTTTATTAGAAGATTGTTAACCCCTTGAAGTACAATGACTTTGACGAGTCTACCCTTCCTTTTACAAAGAGTCATTCGCTTGTTGCCTGAACGAGCTTATAATTAGACTAATTGTGCCAAGAAGAATTTTAAATAGCTGAATGCTAAGTGTTGCGTTCAATATTATTTGATTTTTCTTCCATCTGCTCTTCTTTCGTCAGTTTTCTTAAGAGAGTTCAATCAATTTTACCATTTACTGAAATTCTGCCTTGGGATTGTCTTCTGCCTATCAATTGCTTTCAATGAATCATTTTTAATTCCAATATAAAAATTTGATTAGAGTAACCAAGCACTTCTTATCGTTTCCTTAGAACATCTAATTTTCCATGCACCGTTGAAAATTCGCAAAGTGGTAAAAAATTGTGAATTATCAAAATTTGTTCGAGCGTGCAACAGATATCGTCTTCTTACCTGCGTTACGATCTCAAAGAATTTCTGCTCCGCCTCGAGGAGCAAAGCTGTTGGCAGTTCTTCTCGAGGTTTCCTCTTTGGTTCTTTCTGTCCGCTTTTTCTCCGTTCTTTACCCCCTGGATGGCTCTCTTTTCGTTTCACCTCGACCGCGGCTTTCCTCTTTGGCTTGACCTTTTCTTTCGCCTTCGTGGCCGCTTTCTCTGCAGCCTGGATTTTTTGCACTAATTTTATTTCTCTTAGCCGCACGTCCACCGCTTTCGTTAGCTTCGAGCACCTTTCCATGTACTGAAATTAAGACGATGAAATTTTTCACCGAGAATTATGCTCGATAATGAACCACGCCCCGAGGTGTCCAGGGTGCAAACGGCGAGCTGTCAAGTCCGTAAAAAGCGATCGCTGTATTGATACTTAAAGTAATAGCGCTAATCAGTGATAAAAACGTTTGAAAAACACTTGGTGTTTACTCGACAATTTTTCTATTCTTTTTCTACTTTTAAATGTTATATCAAGACACTTGCAAAGATCCCTAGAGCTGAAGAGCCGAGAGCTATCTCGCTGAAAAGAGAATGTAGCGTTTATTTGGCGTTCATTTACCTCCGAGAAGGAAGCTCTGTCCTTTCTCTCGAATGTTTTGAGGTAGTCCGTCGTTTCGACGAGAAATACCTGGCCAACAGAATTTCCGATGGCCACGTAGCTGGTGTCCTCGGAAGGAGCAATGGCGGTGAGCCTCTCGTTGCATAGCTTCAAGGTGAAAATGGAGTTTCGAAGATTCTGGAGAACGTCCCAGGCTATCAGGGATCCATTGTCAGTGGTCACGTAGAAAACGGAATGTCTTAATTTGTTCCAACAACCTGCTGTCGGGGATTCTTCCAAAAAACTGGCGATAAATCGTTCCAGGTAATTGTTAATCAGTATTGCTGTTATTTGTACGTTTTAATTGGGAAACTGAGGGTTAGATCGCAAATCAGCTGTTGCTGAATCTCGACTAATCACGTTTAACCCTCTATTGGCCGAATTTTTTATCTTCCGATAACTTTCAAGCCATTCACTTTGATATCTCAAGATGATGATGCTGCCAACCGTTTTCAATATTGTTATTGGTTATCAGAGTGGTTATATTGTGAAAAAACTAAACTTACTTTGTAAAATATTGATATGTTATCGCGTGACTTGAAAGTTACAGGCGCTTATAAAGGGTTAAGAAACAATTTTTCGAATATGTTGAAATTAACAAAGGATAATTCCGAGAGCGAATTCTTTTATTCAGGCTAGCATAAATCAAAAAGTATTCAACAGGTACCCTTCTGTCTCGGATAATAAACGGTTTAAGAGTGCGAAACACTCCCATGAAATTTCGCCAACAGAAGTATTCTTTCTCCCGTTAATCCCAGACTATTAATCGTAGGTGGTAAAACAAGAGAAATCTGCCAACTGACGCGAATGAAATGATAATTATAACACCAGCAGGTTGAGGTTGATTTAATTCGAATTGATTTTTGATTTTGATTTCAATTTACTTGTTTGAACCACATATCTGTATTGGCGTCAAAGCTAAATTATCGTTGTCGAATATTATCGGTGCAAAATAAATTCAACTCCCTCCGGCAGTTGATCATTTACTTCACTCTCGAAGTCCAATAACAGACAAAAGATAGAGCACACGTGCTTTTGGGCTATTAATTCCTATAACCAGTCAAATATGACGCTTTCAAACAACCCTGAGGTTTGTTCGAAATCTGTCCTTTCAATTCGACGGTTCACCAGACTCCCTCTAAATATTAGCTTAAAGTAAACGAATACTGATAACCAATATGACGTTTTGAAAGAAAATATAGGTCACTTTAACCCCCCGCCCCATCAGTCCAGGGTTAACCAGATTTCCTCTAAATATTTGCTTGGACTAGACAAGTCCTGATAGCCAATATGTTGGTTCGAAAGAATATGGGTCACTTTAATCCAACTCTATCGATTGTGGGTCAACCAAATATTTCCAAACTATATATCCCAGATAGACAGGTGTGAGAAATTTAGATTCCATTCTGTAGATCTTCGCATCGACCAGAAAAATTCTTATAAATGACATGAATCAGGTAAATCACTTTCAGTCAACGGTTAATTAGGTCTTCATTAAATAATTACTTCGAGTAAATAATTTTAGAAAGGTAAGTTTAGGTCATTTTAATTCCTATTAATTGAAGATCGACGTTGTCCTACGTCAGATTTCTCTTTATCAGATGCTTGCATAAAAAAAATCCAATAGATTTCAGTTTCAAGATGTAGTCACTTATGCTCGATTGCAGCGCGTCACATAAAAGTGTAACGTCGATTTTATACAGAAAATTAATTTTCAGTGTGATGTATATTTGGACAAATGGATAAATGTAAAAAAGTTTCATCTTATAATGTCCTCTAAGCTGATATTTTTGTTTAAATTCGCACAAAAGTAACAGTAGTGAGGTGAAGCATGTTTGACGTTTACATGTTACGTAAACGAATACGTTGAAGTTGAAAACAGACTCTTGTGAGATAATAAACACATGTTATGCTGTACCCTTAAAAAATATAATAATTTATCGACGTTAGTTCTTGCGTGACAGGCTGCATACTTCACGAGAACGTAAGAAAACTAACATACAAAGTGGAAACTAAGTTTCCCTCTCTGGTATCCTCCGACCAAATCCGAGCCGTCCAGTCGCCCACGGATAAAAATACTGCAGGATTGAAGACGTTACGATCGACCGAGACCACAGGACCGTAATGACCTTCGAATCTGACCGCAAGCTTCTCGGCGTTCGTCTTCGCTTTTCTCGACCCGGATATAATGATACCGTTGTCCATACCGAACACGAACTTCGTGCCAACCATTGGGCCGTAATTCAAACAGGAAACACCGATCGCTCTGTCCATGTTCGGCTCGTTTGGCGTCTCCATATCGAACAACAGTATCTCCGTCGGTTTTCGAATCCATCGCGTGTCCCACCACATGGCGCGGCCGTCGGACGACGTGGAGAAGAATTCGGTGTTGCTCTTAGTCGGCAGCCATTTCACCGCGTTCGCGTAGTCCCTCGAAAGTAGAACTTTGTCAGGTTAACTCACTCGAGAACAATTATTTATGGTATGCACCAGTTACAGACATTCATATTTCTACAGATACAGATAACGAAATGACATTTAAATGAAACAAGGTGACGTGTACCTTATTATTATGTTGATATTTTGTATGTATTTTTTAACTTGTCCATATTAATTATTAATGAGCAACTAAGTGTACGTAGAAATAATAATGGTTTTAGGTGAAGTTGGAAGACATATAAAAATTAAAATTTGAGAGATTGGCTTCAGGGTAAAACACCAAAGTTTCGAATGCAGAAGAATATATACAAAACATAAAGTGTATAACGATGCAGCAGGATGCAGTAATCCTTTAATTAGCATTTTTACCCAGTTTGTTACGAATGCGTTAAAGTCATACTGATTATAAAAGAAAAGAAAAGCAAAAGTGAAGAAACTAATACGATTATATAAATACAACGATTTTATGATATTATGAACTGGAAAAATCTCACATCATTATAGATTCCATCAGATTCAAATTCTGCCCAAACGAATCTCAACTTTTATTCGTTCGGTGGAAATAATATTTGCTCGCTTCCTGATTTATATTACATTTTCCAAGTTTCACGGTAATCATACAAACGCTATTTTCTACGAAAGCACTTCCACTTTACCAGCACGCGGAGAACAAAAATTCAGTCGCAAACATTTTCAAGCGAGCGTCTGCTGTTTTAAATGCGAGGTGAAGAAAACATTGATGGAAGCGCGAGCAAAGTCTAGCAGACGAGTGACTGAGCACGTCTCTGCTGCGCTTACCTGTGACTGAATTGCAAATTAGAGGATTGAACAGGACTCCTGCCGGTCCTGATATCCCAGTTGCAGACCTGGCCCGTCATAAGACCGCTGGCGAGGACGGAAGGATCCCGAGGATTAAATTCGCAGACCACGCACGGACAAAACGGCTCCAGCGCCATGTAAGGCGCGTTAGGGTTGTCTGCGTGCAAAAATAGCTTAACCCGAATTCGATGAGTGGTGGCGAGGTTTGCGGAGATGGATGCTTAGCAAACACAAAAATACTTGAGTAATTTCTAGTCATGATATTATTTCACTAATTTCAATTCTACTACGAATTTTAATCAATCAATAACTAACACATATTTTTTTTCTTCGTAATCATGACGGAGTGCTCTTTTCCTAAGGTTAAAAAATAAATTTTTCTTCTTTATATTCCTGTTAGCGGAGCTCTTTCAAATATTTCCACCATATTCTATTTAAAAAAGAATTTTAATTCCCACAGTTATAGTGGCCTAGAGCATTGTACGTAACTCGTAAACAAATTGAGCCGGACACTTGAGAATTTTAGAGAATCTTCTACATAAATGTATAAATAACCTCTCCAAATTTTAAAAGTTTACCTCTAACTCTTCGACTTCAAGAAAGATTACCCCTTTGATCCCCGATTCCCCGACCCTGGCATACTCCTTCTATACTCTTATTAATTATTATACTAAAGTACACGTATAGTCCTGCAGTTATTTATCTTCGGACATTCTAATACCCCCAAAAAATCGGCAGTTACAGCCCGTGTTTCCAAATACGCGAAAAAGAAAGAACTACGCCGAAAATCAACAAACGCTCGTGTTCGCCCCTGGTTTCAATCTCGGGCATTTTCGGGTAACGTCCATTTCCATGCCAGAAGGCTATGCAAAGGGATGCAAAGCGATGCAAATAACCCCGCGATCCTGCTAATGCGGCGAGAATGGGGCCAGGGGCTAAGACGCGAATGCGCTCAACCACTCTTCTTCTACCTACCGACCTGCCAGATATACACCCTGTTACTGTAATCTGGCTGCCTTCCAAACTCCAGGAAACAGTAGGAGACCACCAGCCTGCTGCCAGCGTCGGGAGACCATGAGATGTTGCTCACCGGCCTCGTCGGCGTCTCCGGGTCCGCGTAGATGTTTGCGACCCTGAAAACCGATTCGCAGAAGATGATCCTTGGGGGAAAATCGCAAATTGTACACCGAAACTTTGAAGGATAGAGACTAGGAGTAGATTGGGACAGAGGAATACATTGGACACCTCAGCATTTTTATTGGAGAATCATGGTTCACTGTTTATCTTGAATTTATTTTTTGTTTTGCAATGAGGAATACCACAGTTGTGTGATTTTTTTTTTTGTAACTGATTAATATTTTCATGGTGTCTAGGCTAGAATTTATTTGCAGCATTTATGTTACATAGGTTTTAAATGAAGTAAAATGCATCTTTATTTATTGATAAATTGTGAAGGGAATTCAAATCGGAGATATTTCAGCATTGTTCAATTTGTCAACATTTTACATCGAATGGGAGAAAAATATACTCCGTGTTATAAGACTCCTTTTTCACATTTGAAATTTAGAGTATTGGGGAGTCACGTTCAAAGATAATCGAATTTGTTATAAGCAGATCGAATTTTGTGAAAATATCGTACGCTTGGTACAAGTATGCCTTAAATATGTCTTAAATATCTTTTAAATGATGTTTTAAACAAGCACGTTTTAAATACGAGATATTTCTCTAAAATTCCTAATGTTCGCAGACTAAAATTTCCAAAACTAGACTCTCCGAGTTGCGGCCATAAAATGTAAATTTACCAGAAGGAAAAGTACCGTAATCCCGTAATTCCTGTTACTTAAAGCTACAGGAATTTCCGTAACCTTACACATAAAATTAACGAACTGAAACGAAACCGAGGAAAATTTCAACACAGTTTAACGCGTAGGCACTCACCTGAGACCAAGTGGTTGTACCAACTCTGTTGGGACCATGTCGACGAAATAGTGTTGGTAAATGTTCACCGCTCCATTTTGAAGAACACTTTGCTCCATCATCTAGAATGAAACTTAATTTAACTCTCGATATTAGTCGAGCAATACTGTTATACTTGAATAAATTTATTTTCTATGGCACGCATGCAACCGTGGATATGCATGCCATAGGTTCGCCAGAGCTGACCTAACAGAAGGTCCAGTGAAAATATAATAAAATCAAGAGAGTACTCTTTCTTTTCAGAATAAAAAATACAACCTATTTTTAATATTCACTTTGATTAAGATATCTGAAATATTTCTACGAAATTATTTCTAAAGAATGTTACATTGTTAATGTTATAACGTAGTGACGCAGAATATTGCACGTAAGTCGTACAAAAATTGTGCAGAATATTTCAAAAGCTTATGTCAAGTACTTTGGTCGCAAAAAAAAGTCACGAAAATTGCCTCGAACCCGGTCAAGAATTTGAAGAGCACTCTGTTTATTTTATCTGGAACGAAGCTCGATCGGCGTCGAGGTTGCGCTAAATCGACAGCGAACACGGATAGGTGTCCGAAGTTTGAAAGTGACGAGGTTCGCCTCTCAGCCATCAAGCCTCGAGCTCGATCGATCAAGCGGTAACTTACCTCGAACAAGTTATGTAATTTCGGCGCCCAGTTGTCGTCCTTCTCGATCCTCCTTCGTAGCCTCGCAGTGGCTTCCTCGTCCCTTGGATTGATCTCCTTCGGCCATCCGCCCTCGAAGTGAAACATTCCAGCATTTCTCTTCGTTGTGCCGGTGGTTTGGACCTGAAATTCCGAGGGAACTGTCGTCAGAGCGAGAAAACCAGACGACCGAACGCGATCCTCGAGAAAGATTTCAAGGAGGTATCCAACTCGAGGATAATTTGCGCTACTCTGCGCCGAACAAACGTGAAACTTTATCGTGTGCAAACGTAACGGATTCGTGAGGCAGTTGTTCCGTGAAGAATGCAGCCCAGGAGCTGAGAATTAGAGAGATAATATAAAAAAAAAAAAAAATATTAGAACTGTAGGAGTCTAAACGAAAAATCCGGATCCACAATTGATCGCTTTACCTACGCGACCAATCCCGTATCCTACGTTTCGTCTTCTCGTTTGACTCCTTATTATTGGGTATGGGAGGCGCGGATACTACAGAACTGTCGATTATTCCTTTATTTTTATTATATAAATACATTATCAATGCATCGAGAGAATCTCCTCCTTTGACACTAAATGTACATAATAAAAGTGTTTATAGTGTACATTAACTGCATGTGGTCTAAAATCGAAAATAATATGGACAGATCTATTGATCTATTAATACTGAGCATTATTTCATTCTAATATTCTTCAATTTTGTTGCAGGTACGTATACGTCATCCTATCCAGTGTCAATAATTCTCGATGAATAACATAGGGTGAGTGTTTCTACTGTTGTTACGAACAAATAAGGTGGTCACTTATCAACAATTGAAGTTGGAAAGTAACTGGATGTAGTGACCCATGAATAGAGGAAGTAAACTGTGTAGGTAGCTTGTGATTATTGCTCGAACCTCGATCACAGGTCCTAATATATATGCAAAATTTTGTATAATCGAATCCATTCTGCATACTATGAATATTCCGACGTTATTATTGTTAATAGTAAAACACACAACTCGATATCTTACACAAATATTCAGGTGCATCGAGAATACCAAAAAACATTATCTTCATTACTATTATTTCTAGATACCAAGAATCACATCTTAAAGGATTATTTCATAAAGTAAACATGTTGGTTTAGAATCACTTTAGAATAACTTGTTTTCAAAGATTTTGAAACGTTATCTACCCACATTTGTTGCGAAATTAAAAGGATTCTATGCAGACAACAGCGCCTCGTTTCCTATTTACACGTTTTAATACTCCAATTGAGATTCTACACGGGTTGGAGAATTGTGTACTTAATAACAAGTTAATTATTTGTCAAGCATTTGCATGACAGATTAATTGGCATGCATAATTCAATCTTCGACGCGGGAGACGATTAACTCGCCCTTCCAATAGTAAATTTACCGTAATCGTACGCATTATATCAACAGTTTTCTTATACAAAGACAATATCGTGGGTTCGAAATTATTAAGTTATTGCTGTCTAAAAATTCAGCTGACAAATAATAAATTTATCATTTTCAAACGAAATGTAATCATAGTATTGAAATTACTAACATGATATTACGATTAGAAATTATTCGATTACATCTACGACATAAACATTGTTGTTCAAGAATCCATTGCAAAACATGCAGCAATTTTCATGAATAGGTAAAAGAGATCGTTTTTTTCGATCTGTAATTCTGAAGTGAACCCAACCGAATGGAAACGATGTCACGAATCTCATCATGTAATTAAAAACGAGACACGCCCTAAATGTACAGTTTTAGATGGTTTTCTAGATATTTAGTTCGTGAATGGTTGTCGGGACTCGCGGTATATCTCGTGCACGAGAGACGCGACATTTCAAAACGCGGATGCTGTAGAAATCTACAAAATACCAGCGAAACTATAGTCTCGTGGAAAGTTGCATACTCGATGCATCAAGTAACAAAGTTTTCGGTGAGCTTATTGTACCTTCAGTCGCATCCGTCCGACTGAGGGCTTTCATCGAGTTGATACTGGTTCTGTGGTACTGTGCTACAGTGGTACCGCGAAACGAACAGAATTCCAAAATAAATCAACCTTTTCAACGTTTTGAAAATAACACCCGTATTACTCTTTCAATTTGGCGACCCTTCGATCTCCTATCTTTTTTATAATTATAAAACTACGTTCAGGAATACATGAATAATTATTCATCTAAATTGGACTACCTTAGGTGGTTTCCTAAACTGTATTGAATTATCTAGAAAGTTCGTACGAAATTTGAACACATTTTAATGTTTAATCCCGTCGATTTTTTATTCTTTTTTAACAATAAATGAATCAATTTCATCTGAACTATTGTCGACAAATAGGTCACATGAATGTACACAGAATTATTTCATGCAATACTGTATCATTTTGTAACATTCTCCTCCATAAAAACAGACTGATTACGTTAATGCGCACAGAATTACTTCATGCAGTGCTGTTTTATTTCGCAATATCGAAGCTGTTTCGTTTAAATTAGTATTATACAATATGGAAATATTATTTGTATTAATATTTATTCTCATACCATGTTGCGTATCGCATCTTGCACACCTACCAGAGTAAACAAAATAACTATGTTATCTGAGACCAGTCCTTCCTTAATTTTCATAGAAAAAAATCTACTAGGTAATCTATTTGTGTATTATTAATTAAATGCAAGGCAGGATTAAAATAAGATGGTCGACTACCGTTCCAAAAGTAGACAGAGAAACATTGTTCACCGAACGCCCGTGCGAACTAACGACTCGCAGAATAACTCACGCATCGCGTTACCCTTACACACAGAATAGAAATCCCCGTATAGGGGCTCGAAACAATGGCGGACTTTCCGCGCGACGTTGATTCGGATCAACGTCGATGCGCTGAATGCGCCGAACAAACAGACCTGCTCGTAATCTGGTTAAATGACATCGAGCTAACCTCGTGCAGTGCCAATTGCTTCGAGTGATGTACGCCGGCATGGCAGTAGGACTTGACGATGTAGTCATGCATCAGGGCCGAATCTGGGTGTATGTCCACGTCCAAGGTCGGCCCGGTGATGTCAAAGATGCACTGTTTGCCGAACTCGGCTCGCTTTTTTTCGTAGACCTTCTTGATCTCCATGGTGTCGAATAGAAACTGCTTGGAACGAGGAAAGTATTTTTCAGAATTTTTCAGAATGTTTTCAACATAGGTGAGGAAGAATTATGTTGAAATTATTATTTTTGTTTCAAATAGACGCTTTACGTCGCGTCGACTACAAGGTCATTAGCGATGAGGATATTTTGTATTTTGTGGAACAAGTGGTTAGGTGTATATTGCAATAACGAGTAAAGTACTGTGGTGTCCGAATATTAATACGAGCCGCTGTAGTTACTTTCACAATGTTATGAGAACCACGTAGCCTTTCCCTCCCCTAGGCAATCGATCCACACCTTTAGGATCTCGCAGATTCCTCCACAAAGGATTCCTCCACTGTCGAATTCACGAACAGATCAAAGTTACAGTCCGAACGGTATTTACCTTGTTTAACTCGCCTTGTTACTGTCGAAAATTCGCGCAGACGGGAGCTTCAGTCCATTCTGACGTCGCGGGTTTCCCTTCACGCGGAAATGGTGAGTAAATAAAGCTGGGATCTTTGATGAAAAACACCACTGGTCTTCTCGTCAAATTTACTTCTTGGGGATCGGGTACAGCTGCTCGCCTGAACACTGCTTTCTTTGAACGGAGTCACGATTTTGCAGGGCTTTCGAGTTCGATCGCTCGAACGATGATATTTCAATAGCTCCGGGCTGTCGACCCGCGTGCGTTGTTCAAACTTCATTCCGCGAATGAAGACGATTGTTCTCTGGGAAAGGGTATGTATGAATAGTTTCCCGCTGAAATCATTTGGAAGATCAAATCTAAAGTTAGGGGGAATAAAAGTATCTCCTCGTTAATGTTTGAGAACGAAATTGAAATGACTGCCACAGGTGGACATACATGTAATTAAGCAAAAGATCCGTCAAGATATCGGTATGTTAAATAATTAAAATTTACATTTCTGTTAAACAGAATATACGTTCTCTCGATAAAATCTGTATGCGTTACGGATCATAAAATGATATTTAAATAGTAAAGCATTGCAACCTCAGGTTGATTGACATTGTGCCACAAGTATTTTTTAGTCTAATACAGAATAATATGTAAAAGTGCATGGCGAATGTTGGGGGATACGCAACGGCATCTGGCGTCACTGATTTACATATTATTGAAGGAAGTATAGATTGGAGAACGTACTTAGATATTCTAACGAAGAGTGTAAAGGAAAGTGCAGAAAAATTTGGTACTTTATAAGCATTAAAAAAAAAAGAAACTGTACGTATGAGGTTTATTAGTAGAACGAGATTGATACTTTTTTGATTTGTGGTAATATCGATACCAAGAGCCATATAATTATCGATGGTTTGCTTGACCTATATTTTCCAAGAATTACGTTCGAGTGGAATGAACATCTCCCTATGTATTTCATTGCCCTGAATTCTGCGGCCTTCTGCACCTAATTAGTCGATACCAGAGTTATCAGAGCACTTGCGGCAGGTTTAAACACCTGCTATTGAATTGATTCGCTAAATGAAAATGATGGACCCACCGTTAGTTCTGCATATTTGGAACGAAATTTCACGGACATCAGGGAATTGAACAACAAACAATAAGCCAACATTTCATGCGAAACACGCGCTATACGTACCACAATAAATTTTCCAACGCAATCACTCGATCTATAATTTGTACAAAGGATCGCAGGAAAGCCAACAATTAATTGCGCAACTGATTGTTGGGGCAAACAGATTCTGTTTTCTAAAATGGGATCAGAAAGCTTCTTATCTGGCGAATAAAATGTCTTTCTGTCGAAGGAACCTATGTTTAAAAAGTAAGGCAATCCATTTGTATTTTTATCTATCCTCAATAATACTCTGTAAAGAAACTTCCGGTTTATATTTGAATGACCCTCGTATCTAAAATCACGTTTGAAGATACTTTCCCAGCGCTTCATTCTGTTTATAAGTTCATTTGCATAAAGTAATAACGTAAATGTCAACAGAAACATCAACTCGTGTGCGCAGAACAGAGTTTGAAATATAATCAGAATTTCCAAATGGCATCGTAATGGAACACGAAGAAATAAATTCCATGGTCCAGTTTCATTTCTAGCATTTGCTTCTTTATGTCAATAATCCCCCTCTCCCCTCGTGCCGTGCAACTTCGAAACATTCCTCTCAGCAATCTGTAAAACAGGCCCGATCGACGGGAAAAGCAGGACGATCGACGGAAGATTGCAATCAAGGCTTCTCAATTCTTTCCTAATACTTGGTTCATCAAGA
This sequence comes from Hylaeus volcanicus, assembly GCF_026283585.1. Lineage (NCBI taxonomy): Eukaryota > Metazoa > Arthropoda > Insecta > Hymenoptera > Colletidae > Hylaeus > Hylaeus volcanicus. Next base: position 5,820,922 of record NC_071978.1, on the reverse strand, counting down.
ACCGCTGACGCAATCATACTGTCTTAACGAATCGATCGTTGTACGTTTTGAGCTTCGTTGCTTGTCCGCGAATATGCATTCCCGTCACGCTCCAAAAGACTTTTCCTTATAATTTAATAGCGAGCAAAATTGGAACGGAAAATGTCACTCCTCCAACGGTCACGTTTCGACGTCTGTTAATGAAACTTAGTTAAGGAACACCCTTTTCCGTGGAAATTTTGGCTAATTTACTTTTTTCATATGGTTTGGAAAAGACATCTTTGTATTTATTAAGTCTTTAATTTCTGCTCTCGACGAAGTCAACTGTGGAATAGCTTTGATTATTAATAATAGTGACCACACTCATTTACGTGATAACGTTTGGTTATTTAGTAATCACTCGAGAATCACAAATACCTGTTTACACCTGATTCAATAATTGTTGACGCCTGATCATGATTGATTCAACGATCATAATCGTTACTCATCGAGTAATTCAGTCACGTTTTGCTGAACTCTAATTGTTGGTATCTTGAAAATGTCTCTTGACAACTGGAAACAAAGGTTCAAGCTTCTAAATTCCCGAAAAATTCCTGCAACATTCCTAAAGAATACCTCGAGAATTCCAGAAATACTTCCGCTGCACACGTTTGACGATATAAAAAGAAAAAAACACTCGCGAGAGAGCTCTTTTTAAATTCTGAAAGCGCGCAACAAGCGGAAAATAATACCTGTTTATTGACCAAGGTTCCAAGCGCCATAAATCGTTCCGTCGAGCGACACACGTGCGAATCACGTAACAGTTTCACCAAGTCCCGGCTTCAATTTCGACGGTACAGTGAAAATTGCTAGGTTTCAACGTGGTAACAGTCGTAAAAGGCAGGCTGTAATTGCCTACGACGGAAAGTCAACTTTGATGTTACATGTACATAGAATTCGTTACAGTAAAGAGAATTTACCGACACTTGTTTAATCTGTTTCAATTAATTATTTCTGTCGAAAAGTTCATTTGGTCAAAGGGGCAAGAACTAGCAAGTACTAGCAAGGGTACTAGCAAGAACCAAAGGGGCGATTCGTCGTCGAAATGTACAACTGCGTTAATATTCATTGTAACTGTGTTTTTATTTAATTTATTCATTAATATTCATTATGAGTAAAGGAGAGCAGTTATTATTGGATTTATATTTTGTTCTAACGAAGAAACTATTTCCATTGAATTACCTTCAGTATTATAGAAAGTATAGAATATAAAATAAAATTCTGTTTCACATGTGAATATCAGCAAAAAGCAAATTAGAATTGTGGCACTGTACACGGAAATCATGAATGAAGAAAGAAGATCTTTCTCGCGGTACCTCTTTCAAGACAAAAGTAATTTTACGATAAATATTGGATTGCGAGCCTTGTCGATAACTCAAACGCAGTTGTCTGAAGTATTTAGGAACACTTTCTTTCATCGCCTGCGAATGACAGACACTGACATACCGGAATGAAACTATTCGTAAGTTTCTCTCATTGTCTGGGCTTTAAATATGCAATCGAGGTTCGCAGATGCGCGTATTGGATTTTTTCAGATGCAAATATTTAAAATGTTCAACGATCGGCACTCGCGATGAATGGAATATTAATTTGGTTAAATATTGGAACGTACAACGACGATAGTGCATTAATAATTAAACGTTAAATGCTACATATGCAAACCAGCGTCCACGATGAATCTCGTATTTAATGTAACTCTGAATCCAATCACGGGATCTTCGGTTAAAATTAACGTCCGGCCGGGCGTGTGAACTCCGTTTTTCCATTTCGTTCGTAAAATAGCTTTTCATGTTCATTTATAGCAAGCTTGATAAAAAGTGGAATTCTGAATCCATTGTAGCATTATATATCCGAACAGTAAACCATCGTCTATATCTATATTTATAGAAAGCAAAAATAATTACAATCAATAGCTTCGTGTACATATACCACATAACGTTTATAAAAATGTGAAGTATAAATATAGAATAATCTTACATAAAATATATGAAATATATATAGAAATAACATTTTTCTTAAAACTAGTAATGTTGTTATAAAATATAATACATGAAATATATGTACCAACTGTATCAAAAATAATATTTCCTAATCCTAACTATAATATTTAATACTTGAGCACCCTAGGCGCTGTGAAAACTTTTTATGTTTTAATGCTGTTTGTATCTCCGATTTCTTATTGAGAAAGTTCACGGCAAGCTCCCAACAGTTTAAATGCCGCGTCCGGTGGTGTTCTCTGCAAAAATGGCTAAATATCATCAAATTTTTCCACCGGCGAACTAAACTGACCCCTTAACGCGCCAGTGACGTTCTCCCAAATGTTCTCTTTGACACGCCAGCCCGCTGTCCATAGAATGTCCAGAGGCCATAACAGACGGTACGAATCACAAGCGTTCCAGCAAAATGCACACGCACGCCACTCGCGCGAACTGAAGCCGAGCATTATCCCTGGCCCCGGATCGAGTTTTTACGAGCAGTTTAACATCCGTCGATCCTAAAATTTCCGCTGGAAAATCCTCGAGGGTTTGCGCAACACGTCCAATTAAAATCCGGATCGTCCAGCGAGTTCCCCGAAATCAAAATGTCTAAGTAATCTCGAGTGGTCGTGCCTCCTCGATACTCGAACCTCTCCCTGCATCAACGTTTTTCAACAGCTTGAACTTCGAACTCTGAAACTCTGTAGTTCATAGTAATGATATTTGATTTATATGAATCGTTGAACAAAGAAAAAATTGATGTAACTCCTACGGAAGATTGAAAATCGCATGATAAAAATAAAGTAAATAGAGTTAATTGTTGAAGGGACTAGTGACTGATGTTGAATAGATATTGGACACATGTGGTGCAGTGTTCATACGTAAGTAGATACACTCGTATTTGGAACGAACCCGTCCTATAGATAGGGTACAGTGAAAGTAGCCGGCATAGGTCAGACAGTAACAAGGGAGTCATTATACAACATTAATTCTTACAACACATTTTCTGTTATGGATAATTCTAAGTAAAAACTGTATCCTCAGGTAGAAACACTCATACCTGGAATAAATCTACTCTGTGAGTAATACACCTCAAAAGGTCAAGATGCTCGACGCTCGCAGCGACTTACCAGGCGCCGTTTCCGCCTCGCGTTGTTCCAAGCTTTTCCGATCAGTCATTTTTCGATGGCGACCCCCCGGGGTTAAAAAGCCTGATAAACTCCCCCTCATCAGCTAATGCACGGTACGTCCAGTTTTTGTCGGCCTCCTCGGGGCTGCGCGGCTTTGCGCGCCATCCGACGCGGAAAAAAAGGATCACGATTGTTTCGAGCGACCAGATCCTTTTTTTCCTGTACGGTCGGCTAAGCCCAGGCGAAATTAGAATGCGAACGGAAGATTGAACTACGGCTGCCGTTTCAGTTTCGCTCAACTCTCATAGCGCAACGGTGTGTACTTGTTTACAGCGCGATAGCCGACCCGTTAACAGCTTTACGGGGAAAGCCGAAGCATTCCGCGAGCGCTGCATCGAATAATGAATCCCTTTACACCGGTTCGCGAGGTAATTAGAATTATTGAATCTCAACAAATTCACGGGAAAATAGATACCCCGTGTACCGGAACGTAGCTGTTTGTTCATTTCTGAAACGCTGCTGGAAAAATTGGGAGAATTCCTGGCTGGACACAGAATTTCAAAAATTTCGGTACTTTGTTTGGTAGATAAAGATTGCAGTGCAATTTACTTATATTTCCGAGTAAGTGTTTATTTAAAAATTTGTTGACGTGGATCCAGTTCTCTTCAGGAGTGAAATAATTATTCGAGATAAAAAACTGAAGCTACGACTTGAAAATGGATGTAGCGATTTGTAGAAACATAGCGTAGTCACGAGCTAATACAATATATCGACATTTTATCAAGATATTTTAATTTTAAGACATCGTTGACCGGTAATTTGACGACTTCGTGTCACCGGCTATCATTTCGTAATCAAACACTGTACTCTCAACACTGTTAACACGTTACATGAAAAATAACTTTTATTACAATAAACAGGAAAACTTCCCAAGACTACTACTAAAGATACATCGTTATAAAGCTATACAATTTCATACAATCATAAATGCTCCGAAAACAATTATTCAGAATACAGCTTAAAGACGAATATCCCATGTATCCCAATATAAAGGACCATCAAAACGATAAATCATAAAAAGAAGTACGTATCAAGTTACCAAAACAAAATCACAAAATGCCAATCGATTCGGTAAAAGGTATATGAAAAGGTGTTCAAGAATTGAACACGAGTACTCCAATCAATAATAGTCTAACATGAGCTTCCAGTTGCAAGCACGCATAATTCATCGAGTCACCCTGTCATCGAAAAATATTCATAAAAATCTCACAGACTTTCCACGTGTCCTCCAAGTGTTCACGCTTCTCCTTGTCGATCCAAACAATCGCTTCTAACTTAGGAACTGTTTCTGTTCAGACAGTGAAACTTTCACAAGAATCACCCAATGCTACATGCTACTCTAATCAGTTACTTCACTGCAGTATCTGGCTCCGCAATCACTATCGATCTTGTTCGCCAAGTATTTATCCTCCAGCTCACGAGACACCTCCACGGCCAAGAAACGTAACGTTCCCCCCTGCCATCGACGTTTAACCCAGAACTTTTCACGCTTGCGGAAGTGGAAAAGTTCCGAGCAAAGAAGCTCACTGTGAAACGAGACATTCCATCTCACAAAGTAGCCTCCACCCCGAAAAGCACCATGGGAACTTGGGTCTATCCTCTACACTTTCCATCTCCAGTCACTGTTTTCTTTGATCACTAGGCGTTAATTAATCCCCGTCACCTTGCCACGACAAGAGATAACCTCCCCAAAGGAAACGCAATATTCCTCCCCGAACAAAGAGACGAATGTCTTTATGCGAACCCAAAAACGCGAAAAAGTTTCAAAGGCGCTCCCTTCGCGCGTTCGTCATCCAGTGAAATTCCAGTCGGATTATCTTTCGTATTTTTCAACGTTGCGTTCCTTCCCAGTTGGCAAGAACGGACGTTTAAACTCGCAGCGATAAATGGAAAGCTGCGAGGGCCTTCGAAGTCTCAAACGACAAGAAAAGCGATAAACTTGGGAGCGTTTACAGTTGCCTCGTACTGCCTCGAGCTCCCTTTGCATCCAATAATTTCCTCGTCGATGCTCGTCGAGCGCGAACCACCTGTTTTTAAGCGGAATTTGATGCTGTCCGAGGAAAGCTAGCGAATTTCCTTGGAAACGAGGACGAAAACTTCAGGGGGAGAAACGTCTGATGCACCCAGCTTGCTTCTCCCCGCAGTTTCGTTTAACGAATGCGTAATAACGGCGAGGAAACTCTGAAAGAAGGAGCCTCTTCTTCGAAACTTTTTGACGAGATTGTTTGTCTTTCTCCCGAGTCCATGACTTCCGTGGAATATCGTTGGCGACGAATGCTCCACGAATCCTCTCTGGAAAGTTGCGTTGAATCCCGATGACTTTTGTCTCAGCGGCAATACAGGGATCGATTAAATAATTGGCCGTTTACTTTTCGAGTGGCTCGTTCAGATCTGAATGTTCGAGTTCCCTCGGAGATACTGCGTCGGGGATGAGTACATTTTGTTCTTTCGTTCTGGTTCCAGCTTCTCGGGCGATTCTCATCCTTTTTATAAGCTTTCATTTAACTTGCCTTGGATGTTAGGTGTATTTGGTATTTAGTGCAAGCCTTGAAATTCAAATTTCTCCTAGTGGATGTCGTCCAATCGATGGAAAAATTCAAACAAGGTTTCAATCGATCCAAGTTTCACAATTTGCGATTTGAGACCCCCAGTTCGAAAGTTGCTCCCCAAATCGAAATTTCCAATTTTTCATGAGTGAATGCAAAGACATCCTAGAACCACGAAATTCTATTATACCATCAAAGTGCAGTAATTTACACGTCACGATCGATAGATCCTATTTCGTTTCGAAATTCTTGACATCCTCCGAGGATCTCCGGCCCATCGCAGCGGATATTCGAGGATACGTCCCTTTCACTTGTCCCTTTTCGAATTCCTTAACCTTCTGTTTCAACTGCTTCCACTTTTCCCTTCTCTTTTCCAGCTCCTCCTCTTCGATTTCCTCTGGCGTGAGTTTCGTCTTTCTCTTCCTCCTACGCGTGACCTCCCTCCCTATGCGTTTTTTCACATCGACGACTCGCGATGCCTCCTTTTGCAAGCTAACCTTCCTTACAGGCTCTTCTTGCTTCGAAGGTTCCTCAGCGGGTTCTATCGCTCGCAACGAGTCCTCTATTTTCTTCTCCACCGTGCGGAAACTGAGCTTTCCCGCGAGCACTCTTTCCTGCCACGCACGGATCTCGCTCTTGGCTTTCGCGAGCACCTCTCTGAGAACATTCGGCGGGATCTCCTTCAGCAACAACATTTTTCTCTTGAAGGCAATTGGACGCTCGGGTGTTTCATTCGCGTACTCCGACAGCTCTTGGTACCATTTGTTTTTCACACGAAATGGTCTTACTACTTTTGGTGCGATGTCGACGTCCTCGGGATCCTCCGCTGGTAGCTTCCGAGATTTCATTTTTTCTGAAACATACGGATGCAGGATTACAGTATAGATTGTCTGGTTTTTAACACGTTGACTGTCAAAGTACTGTGAAACTAAACATTTTTATCAGATGCATTCTTTTATTTTGATTCGTCCATTTTTCATGTATCTATTAAAATTCGTATAAAAAGCTATATTCAGAGTTTGCTTTAGGACTTCCTCAAATATTTCATTCACTGTTGTGCCTCATATAACTAGTTCTAAATTTTCTAATTAAACTTGTTAAACACTTTTGTTCCACCTTGAAAGTAGAACAGCATTTCAATAAGCTGCGCTGCGTGCATGGAATGTTTACTCTTTGATATAACTCTAAAATAATTGCAGTTACTGAATGCGCGTAATATTGCGTCGGAATTAAACTTTGATATTGTGTCGTAAATCATGTTTCCATGGCACAAATTATAATAGACTTTGCATACAATGAATAAGTAATTACATTTAGAACATTCAAATGAAATGATAAAATGACTGTCTTTTGGAAAATCCGTTGTAATACCTCGCGACTTTCGACGATCTACGCGTCCCAAAGTGTTACGCCAATGTAAACAACAAAAAATCACTGATTCCGAATGCAGGAGACGATGAATTCGCCATTACCTTCGAGGAACGCTGGCACAGATCACGTAACGATCGATAGGGGATAGAATAAAGGCCAAGGATCACAGTGCGAGGCTCCCAACCTACATTCGTGTCAGTTCATCTTCTTTTGCGCAAAACCCTTCTCAAAATTCCGCGGGGATTTTTTACTAACCCCTAGCCAATTATAAAGATGCCCTACTATTCGAACGTGCCTGTTTTATTCTGTTCTCTTTACAATTAGTGTGTTACTCTTTTTCAACTAATTTGTGAGGATTATGCCTTTGTGTTATTTAGGAATGATTTACTAGAAATAGTACGTTTATCCGATTTGTATAAAAGTTATATTTACTTTGTGAAGCTGTTGCAAAACTAAGTCAATAACTTTAAAAAAAAACCATTCTAACATATATAAATATTCATACGAAATTCATAAGAATAATGTATTTATGCTCGCAGAGAAATACATAATTTTCCAATTGTGATATGTTTCACAGTCAATTAGATTCGCTTAAAAAGTAATTTCGCCTCGGTTCAGCGACGATTCAACGAAAAAAAGTCTGTGATCAAATAATTTCCTATTCGTTTATCGCGAGGAATAAAAATTTCACGTTGAAATGGCTCGTGATCCGCGTAAGAGGGGAAAAAATGGAAGCACATTTCAGAGGAAATTACGTTCCATCGAAGAAAGCACGGTTTTCCACGACTTTCGATCAGAAACAGACTTACCCACTACGTCCTTGCAACAAATTTCCGGCTTGCAGACTTCCATCGGGCAACTCTTCAAGATCCTGGGTCGCTTCGTCCCTTTCCTCCTCAACGAGTCAAAATCGACGTCTTGGCCGAGGGAGTCCGTTTCCGTCATCGTCTCGTCAGCCCCCTCGACGGCCCTCTTCCTTCTGATTCGACTCCTGACTCTCCTAATCTTCGCGGGCTTTCGTTCGCTCTTCGGTTCCTCCTTCTCCGATTCCTCCTTTTCCTCCGTCGGTCTTGTAACTATTCTTTCCTGTAGCAATTCCTTGGCCGCCGCCACGTCCGCCGGATCCAGTTCCTCGATCTTCGCCGACTCCTTTTGGGAAAGATGATTAAATGTTGCGGGTCTGCCTCGTAATGGATCGCGTTCCGAGTGTCACCACTTTTCTCATCCCCGAGACAATGGAGTTTGGAGACGTTGTAGACACTTTTACACTCCCTCCATTCCTTTCTTTGAACTTAAATGTTGTATCGAAGGAACTATTCTTTGTTTATTGATATAATTTTAACCCTTTCAGACCTGAATTATTTTTTTCTCGTACTAGTGTAATTTAATTTAAAAATTTTTAATTTTATTATTATAATAACGGCAAGTAAAATAGTATGGTTACTAAACTCCGTGTATGTAAATGCATGAAAACGTCCATCAGGTTGAGTCTTAGGTGACCAAATAAAAGTAAACGTATCTGTTTAAAATCGACTTACAAATTACTGATTGTATAGACACCGAATTAAATTCTAGGCCTAATATACGACACAAGACTTCGATCGATACAACCTGTTTCGAAAAGTACCGACTCAAAGCAAAAGTGGAAAGATAATTCCATTACTCGAAACCGGTGCAACAATTGTCACTTGCCAGAGTGGCTGTAGCGTGAGTAACGAAGGTTTTATTGTATGAAAAGACATCTGAGCACCATTGGTCTCGCAACAGTGAAATAAAAAAAAGGTGGCAGCACGTCTGATTAGTTCCAATCAACGACCTCCAATACTCTTTCTACTTTACCGCTTCTATCGTGCGGAAATAATACTCTTCCGCAACGGCGAGTTCGGGCTCTCCCGAAACGGTAGCTCTTGCTCTCGATTTCAACCCCTTCGTCTTCCTCAGGCTTCCCAATTTTTCCTTCTCCGCCGTCAGGCTCTTGGCTTTCCTGTCTTTGCTTCCGGTCTTCCTCCTGCTCTTCGACCGCGACTTTCGTCTACGTTCAGCCAGCTCGTCGGTGTAGGAATCGCGCAGCAGACGTATTTCTTTCAGTCGATTGTCCACTGTCTTTTGGAATCTGCTGCACCTCTCGAAGTGCTGAAAGTCATCGACTTTTTAACACGTTCGCGACCGGAACATTTTGTCCGTTTCTAATACTAAGTACCGGTGATAATAATGAAATTCTGAAGGATAAAAATTATAAAGTTGCTTTGAAAAGAAAATATTTTATGAGAAGTTTTCACGATGAGGAAAAGCAAAATAAATATTACACAAGCGATCAACAACGACTTTCCTGATTTAATTCAAACACTTGCGTGTTTTTGGACGAGTAGAAATTTGAAATAAATTCTTACGCTACTTAAACGAGCTTTGTCCTCCTTGCTGAACATCGTGAGACCATCCATGCACTCCAATAGATACACGCTGCCATTGCGGTTCCCAACTGCGAGCAATTCGCCATACTCGTGGGCACTGATCGCTGTCAGAGTACTGGCGCAAACGTGAATCGATGTCAACGGTTTGGTCAGTCCTGTCAGAATATCGTAAGCTTTCAATAAACCCTGCCTGTTTATGGTGAAGAATATCGAGCCTCTGGATCTGCTCCAACAGCCTCCGCTCAGGTCTACGTGTTTATCCCTGCGCACAACATTAAAAAATTGATTAAAAATTAAAAAATTGTACAATATTATACAATTACTACCAATTAAACTGTCTCCTTATTGAATAGTTTGTATAGCTACTTAAAGAAACACCAGCATTTCCAGTGTTTTATATCTTTTGTTACAGATTAAACACCTTTAATATTTCCATAATTCTTTAATCCTTTGCACTCGGATGTCCCCTATGAGGGGTTATAAGTCTAGCAAATTTTTAAAAAATGCGTGTTTCCTTACGCGGAAAGAGTGTGAAGTAAAAGTCTCCTACTTTCCCTACGATTTCAAACCAACTTCCAAACTTTCATTATCTAAAACCCATACCCAGTGCTGAGCAAGCATCCTTCCTTCGTGTCGTCAGACCACACTTTAGCGTAACAATCGCCGATCGTCAGGAAATTCTTCGGCATGCCAGGGTTCCTGTCTATGCCAATGACTGGACCTGCGTGGCAATCGAACTTCATCCCCAGTTTTTCTTCCGGTTTGTTCCCCCTCTTGTTAACGTTCACGACCATGCCATTCTCCAAGCCAGCCAGAAATCTGCTGCTGATGGTCGGTTCGAATTGAATCGCCGTGACACCGACCGCCTTGAACCTGTCCATTCTCGATGGGTTATCAAGGTCCATCACGAGGTTGTTCGTCGGTTTCCTCATGAACCTGATGTCCCACCACTTGACCGTGCCATCGACGGAAGCGGAGAAGAACTCCGTGTTGGTCTTGGAAGAAATCCAAAGTGCTTGAACCACCGGGTATCTACAAACGGACGAAAGAGGAAGTGAGAACGGTGATTCGCAATTTTACTTTAAGAAAGTGCGGAAAGAAGGGGATTCCCCTTTCCCCATAAACAAGGGAGTTACGCCGATCCCGAACTTTTGGGCTTTTACGTCGACTGTTGAATAATATGTGACCGCGAAAGAGCTGAGAAAGGAGGACGATTTTGTTGCCTCGAACTAGCTATTCTTTATTTTAGCTTCGACTCTTTGTTTAGGAGTCTCCTTCAAAGCCTATGAACGTTACAATTGAGAAATTTATAAATTCAAGAGGTCTGAAGATGATTCTGAAACAATGAGTCGAAACGTAAAATGAATAATAGCTTGTGTTCGAAAATAAAGAATCGGAGTTTGAATAGTAATTCCACTGTGAAGATGGGATTTATTTAAATGAATGTAATCAACTGGCAGAGTCGTAAATTTCGTAAACTACGTTTTATTTTAAATTTACTTTCTTGTAAAACAAAAATATGAGTAACCTCAGACCTCACTCCCACTCAAGTAAATAATATATAATCTCACGTGTACTCTTGAAGATGCAAGTATTCGTATAAAAAAAGTTAAATAGTTGAAGTAACGTTAAATTTGTTCACTTCTTTTCCTTAGGTTACACAGTTTGGAAATGAAATTCCCAAAGTGAATTAAAATTGATTGATTCCATTTTGAAGTATACCCATGACTGGAGAAAGGAGCAGATATTTGGACAGGTTTGTCGCCCGTTCGGATATCCCAACTGCACACTTGGCCAGACATAAGACCACTGATCAACAGTGAAGGATCGTGAGGATTAAACTCAACCGCCAATAATGGAGAGGTTCCCTTCAGCGCAGTCATTGCTTTGTTAGGATTTTCTGTGAAAGATAAACAGGATTATGTTTGTTAAGTAATGCCAACGTTCTCTTATACTTCATCCCAACTGTTGTAAACAAATTTTTAAAGCATAAATATATTATTTACTCTTTGTACATGGTAACGAGAATAATTAAATTCAATCATAGACATTTTTCCCAGTTTCAAATGTGAAATAGAAAATGAAAAATATAGAAAGGGTAAAATTTGTCAAGAAATATACACTCGCTAAACGTTAAAGTTAAATTGTGTAAGATAATCCAAGAAAAGGATCCCTTTACGGATTGAAATATTGCTCTTTAATCATCGACCCGAAATATTCGGTTACCCGTGCACTCCTGTGCATTTACGGAATCGGATCGATGAAATGCCATTGTGCCTGTAGGTGGCATGGCAAGTGACGTCGATTAAATGCGGTTCGTCGTCGAATAACATATGGAGTACTCCAGTACCGATGTCCCATACATAGGAGAACGGATTCACGTCAGACGGATGCTTTTCGAATTCCGCAAAGGAGTAGGCAGCAGCCAATCGATTCGAGCTATTGGGAGACCACGAGAGACTCTTGATTGGTCTCACGATATCCTGTGGATCCTCGTACGAGTTTCTGACCCTAAGAGAAAAGAAGTGAATGGAAAAACAGGGATCCAATAAAAATGAATCTCGAATATCGAGCGGCTCTTTGATGTCAAATTTTTCGTGTGCATGCAAAACCTGTATAGCTGATACCTCAACAAAGGATATCGAAGTTATGGTATCGGACAAAAGATTTTGACCTCTTTCGGGTAATCGAGCAATTTTCTTTGAAAAGAGAATGTTCGTTCAAAGAAAAGCAAATATTGTTTACAAGTATTGTATGTAATCTTTTGGATGGTGGTGATTTATTCATTTCTCTTTGAATAGACTGAGGATATTGCTGTGTTTCTAACAAACGAAAATGTGGAGAAATCAATGAGAATGTGCACAAATTGAAAAATATATACAATTCGTCTTATAAGTATTTACACCCTATATATCTATTGAGGAAATTAGTCTGAATTAAATGGAAAATTTCATGTTTCTAAATAAATTTTTCATTATAAATATATACATGTGTAAAGTTCGGTAAACATAAAAATAATAAATACTTTTATTCGGGTTTCAATTCTTTCTCTGAACCTGTAAAAATATGAATTTGCATGAACATCCGCAGCGTAATAATAACTGATTAGCCACCCTGGCACCTTAACTCGTTCAGTCTTTATTTTATGCAAAACTGGTTACAGCAGAGCGTATTAGAGGCCACATTTTTTTTAATTATCGTGGCGTGATCCCTCAAGGAAATTCGCAGACGGCTCGCACAATGTATGGATTAGTGTCGCGTTCAGATGACACGAATAGGAGAAGGAGGACCCCAGAGGACTCATAAGTCCTGGCTTAGACAGCGATGCTGTATAGTGACGCAGGCTTGCAAAGGACGAGGTCAATTGGCTATCGTGGTTCACACGGTCTCCAGGTTACTTCAGATATCGATTCTGCTAGACCGTTTATATGGTTATGCAAACTTTGTCCGTCATTTATTTTTGTTCGTTAAACAAATTGACATCCAACCTAAAGCCAGTAGTTATGGGGTGGCAAGTTTCCATTTTCGCGACAAAAGCGTTCGAACCGGGATCAAAGTCTACTGAAAAGATTAAAAAAATTCTTGAATACGAGTCAAAGTAGATAGTTGCTACCCTGATGGCTCGGATTTTAATCAGGTTGGTTATAAATTGTAGTCAGAGCAGCGAATGGTCTGTGAAGGCTCCTTATTAAAACCTGAGTGCTCTAATTAATGCTGTGACGAAAGTGAAGTGACCTTGAGAATCATATTAGCCACGATAGCAGAATGCCTTGTCATGAATTGCGTAAATAAATTATCAGGAAACTTGATACAAGTAGAGATTTAATCTCGTGTTATTTTAAGGAATGTTTTATGAATTTTCAAGCAACTAATGCTACCACTTTAATAGAACATGGGAAATATACCTTATATCGTATCGTTGTACCAACGGTGTTGCAATCATGTCTTCGAAGAAACTTTTGTAAATATTCACCGCGTTGTTTTGACGCACACAGTGCTCCATTGGCTACATTGAAAGTATCATATACGAATTTTATAAATTATTACGAACTTCTAAGTGTAATCAGAAATTATTATTTCAGTAGAAAGGTACATGTCCTTCATAATATGCAATGATTTTCATTTGATCATAAAATCCAGGTGAAGTTCTGTTTAGTTAGTCCATAAGCTACCTAATATGTCAAAAATTGCTGAAAAGTAATAAATAGGAAAAACTCACTGGGATGAGGTTTCTCAAACTTAAAACCCAGCTATCATCTTTTTCTACTCGTCGACAATATCTGAGCACCGCTTCATTGTCCCTGTGATTTATTTCTTTTGGCCAGCCACCTTCTGTGTGCAACACTCCTGTATTTTTCTCAGCCGCTGTTAACGTTTGCGCCTAGAATTAGTATTACGAATGATTTACAGTGTGATTAAAATTATAATCAAAAACCTTTCTGTATTCAATACGTTACGCTTTGATTTCGAAGAACAATTCGAAATATTAAGTGTTAGACAGTGTTCGAACACTCAACGTTCGGATAATCGAGACTCTGCAGTATTTAAGAAATTTTATATACTGTGAATAGTAATTCTATAAAATAACAAAATAGTTCATTGAACAACAATCGTCAATAATAATTATCACGTTAACTTATTTCCACATAAAATATTTAATAATCACAGAAATATCCAACTTGTAGCGATTCAAACAGTGACTTTTCAATGTCCCTCGTTGAGTGCTCCTCAGAATTGACAAATGTAATTTAAGGTTAGTCCAGCTATTGTTATCGACAATGGTACCTCGTGGACTGCGATTTGCGTGCACGACTGTACGTGACGATCACACGCTGGGCGAGTGACGTAATTCTGCATCGCCGATGGATCCGGCCAGATGTGTTCTTCGGCGACATCATGCTTGATCTCGAAGAGGCACTGTTTCCCGAACTTGTATCTTCGTTTGATGTACGTGTGCTCGATCATCATCTTTGCCACGGGATCTCGCGAATTACGCGGACTTTCGTAGAAATCATTAAAAAAAAACGTTCACTCAAAAATAAAGTATCAAAAAGTTCGCGAATAAAGAGCAAACACGCGAAATGTGTCAACTCGAGGGCAGCCCGAAACAGACTGACCGATTACGCTTGATTGAAACATGAAAAGATCGAGACGAGTCGTGTTTACAGGCGACGTGTTATGTATACTGAATTTATATCTAAGGGTGGTTCTCAGGTAGAACATTATGGATGAATTTGCATTGGATGGTCGCCTGCGTTGTGCTATTGAAATTTGGAATTGAGGATCTTTCTTTAGAGACAAATTTATTTTCGCTACAGTTAGATAGAAAAGGAGGGCTAATCTTTTTAATGTGCAATACAATTTTTTTGAGGCAACTCTTGAGAATGAAAGAGGACCTAATTGTGGTTAACCAACGTGTGGTAATAATAATTTGTTTATTTAGATAAGCTCCTACAAAATTAAACAACACGTCGACATGAATAATTTATATTGAATTATTAAACGCTACACGTATTAACTAGGTCAAATCTGTGATAGTTTATTGAAGCTCTAAACCTATACGACTGCATCATTAAATATTGATCTAAGCGCATGGGAATATTAATTCCAGCTTATAATAATAATTGTACGATTTAACTAACGTACAACTTACTAATATCAAATAATTTGAACCTCGATTAAAATTACAGGGATCGATAGAATCTAGTTACAAATTTCAACCGGGGAATGTCGAAACGTTAGTTTTTCATTAAAAACTGCTCGCTAACTTATAACACCATCGTGCACGAAACCAGTCAGCGGGAACTAATTTTATTTAAATTTTATTATCTTGCCATTACCGTTCGCGTCGAAACGAGCCTCTTAACTTTCCTCGTCTCATCTTCAACCGATCATCGCATCTTTAAACATGGTGGTATGAAAACCTTCCACTTCTACAGGAAAAATAATACCATGATCAGTTCCGTAGCCGTCGAATGCACCACCGTGGTATCAGAAAGGTTCTATGACGTTCTTTTCGAGCGCAAACAAGAACAGGGATGCGAAAAGATAGTCACTTCGAAAAAGAACGACGATAGACAGTGTTTATATTAAGAGTCACCGTTTCCTCTCATCCTCGCAAGCATCCACTGTTTGCGAGATTCGACGACCCGAAATGCAGAAACTTCTGTAAGCACATCTCGGTATTGACCGGTTTAAAGCGCGTAGAATCCCCGTCGGAGCTTTTATCGCCTTTGAGAGCATTACCAATTCCTTCGAGTCGCTAATTTCTTTTGCGCGCGGAGCATTCAATTTTCACCCGATTCACTCCGCGATCCACTTTATGGAATTACCATTGGCATGTCGTGGTCCGCCGGGTCCTCCGACACGGTTAGCATTATCCCTTCGTGATCTTCCACAATTTCTACTATCTAGCTGCAATCCAGAATTTGCCAATCAATGCTTTCGCACGGAACCGTAAATCGTATAAACCGCGCGAAGAGCCCTCTTCCCAGTAAATCACATTCGACGCTGTCCGGTCGACATCGCCGATCGATTGGCTCGTGAATGTGGTGAAGCACGAGCCTGGAACTTGACAATGATCCATACTGGAATGAGCTCGAACAGTGACCGACGTTAATGCCGAATCGTGCGTAAAATAGCTCCTCGGAGGCAGACCAGACTCGTAACGTGTAATTTTTCGTTACTCGTACACGGAGAACCGGCCATTTAAAAATGTCAAGGTGACATTCACGTTTTTTACGTAAAAAGCATGTTTTCAGATTTAGAAATAGACGAACGTATCATGAACTGATAAACTTTTGTCTAAAACATTCTAGACATGAAATCTTCAGATTGGTCAGCGAGAAAAGGAAAGAATAAAACAAAAAATGATTTAATAGATAAAGGATACGAACGAAAATTACGAGAAAAGAGCCTCGCTGAGTAAAGTACTAATTTGAAATAATCTTTGTAACACGTTTAATGAGAATTTCGTGTGTCATTTCAGATCATTCAATTGCAAATACAGAATAGAATGTATCCTCTGATTATCTCTTTACAGTCACGTATTTGACAAGCGGTATGTTATTAAATTTGTCAATTCCGTGTAAGCGTTACTGTAGAATTAAATCACGTGCCTTTGCAAACATTTTCGATGTCAGGTTCTATATAGTGGCAATCACATCTTGCTTTATATCGTTTACTTAGCGAGTTATTCCCTAAATGCGCAGCATTTCGGAATTCCGTCGGCGTACACCTCATACAGAAGCAGTTAAATTCTGCTCGAACTTCCGGTGCCATAGGACGTTTTGGAATCCAATCCTAAATTGCTTTAGTTCCGGGAGGAGATTTCATCTTTGATATGTGGCTCGACATACGCAGACACTGATCGATCCGATTCATCACGATTCGCTTACACGGTTGGAGAAATCTGTTGCGAATTCGAATTGTTCGTAAGGTACTAAATGTTAATGATTTCGAAACGGAACCTCAATATTTTCAGTATCCTTCGTGTAAAACTATATTTTGAATTCAAGGTTTAAAAAGAAAACATTACGGAAAGGAAATATTTTATCTGCATAACCGCATGCAAAATTTAATATGAAATCTTGTATATATTATTTGAAGTAATATTTTATCCAGCTCTGCATAGAATACTCTAAAAAAAAAATTTAAACAGCAAGATTCGACAAATGTGTCCAGAAAAGTTTATGTTTATGTTCACGCAGTGTTTCATTCGACAAAAATTCCAATAATTCCTCTCCTAATGAGAAATTTAATTGACGTCGCAACGCGTAACCGGTTGATCGATTACGACGTCGATGGCTCCGCGCTACGGCTGATTTATTAGGGATAGTCTTGTGTCAGCTTATGTGTTCTGGAAAGTCATGTGTGAACGCTGATTGCTGAATTTGCAATTAGCTGCTTGAAACCACGGCGTTACCCCTTGAAACTAAATCGAAACTACTAAAGGATGTCGGAAGCTTCGTCTCCGGTGTTTGTGTAAGAAACTGCAAACTGTTTACTGCAGATATTAATCGCGAGACATGATCGATGACTCGACGTCGTTATCGATGAGGATGACTTATGGCTTCGAAGGCTGCTTTCTCGCGCGGAGTGCATTCATGTCACAGAATAATGTTTGCGGTTGAATAGAAGTGTTACCTTTAAGCATTACGCTGCTTAATTGCAAAACGATGGCGGCTTACAGACAAATTTATCATTCGTTTCTGAGAAATGGGTATACTTTGCGTTCCTGCAAAGGGTGAATGAAATATTTTAATTGGGATGTTAGAAGGAGTTAAATTTTACGGAAAGAGATTAAATAAATTTCTGTCCTATCTGGTGAATTAAATGAATCTTTAATAAGGACTAATTATTCGTGGTACGTTCAAGTTTTATTTTATATTTATTATACAAACGAATTGAAAATAAATACAAAATTCTTATTTATATGGCAAATTACGAACTAACTGAAATAAATTAGTAACTAACTGAAAGCAGAAGCAAATGAACACCATGCAGCCACTTTCATTTTGGTACAATGGACCTAAATTTTCAGTAACCATTTTTAAATAGTTTTTACTCTCTTCAACCGATTATGGCACAATAATCGTCCTTGCAACCACTCCGCGTAATAGCAGAATTCTAAAGATATCAGTTTCGCACGTCAGCCAAATAAAAAAATTACCCGTGGGAAATTCAAAGAATACTTAACCTCGAAGACAACAAATCTCTCCGGCCATGCTTTTCACTCCGAGATCAATATTCATACGATGACGGGGAACGAGTAAAAAGTCTGAAAGAGCAATTTGTTCGGGAAAAGTTGAAACAGGAGCACGAAGAAAAAAATGTGTTGTCTTTCTCGTGACATGTACTGACTACCCGTCGCAGAAAATGTTGGCATTTCTATTCCGGAAGGTAAAGCCTTTCTCCGTATCAAGTGACAGCGAGTTCTCGACTTACTGTGAGACTGTGTCTCCATCGAAACTCTTAGACAGACTTCGTCATTAAAAACGGATAATGCATTGCTATTCGATGCTTTTAAAAGTCGAAAATTATGTTTAAATTGTGTTGAAGTCTTTACACTAAAAGAAACAATTGTCAAATATGTTTAAAAACTGAGTTTTGTTAAGCAGCGCATAGAAAAGTTTGGCATCTAGTAAAACATAAATCTTTGTGACAGGTATCCTCAAAGGCGAATTCAACTCTGCATAAAATTGAAAAGGTGCGCGTGCAGCTTATCAGAATAAAAGCCACAGAAGGCATTTCCAAACAGGAAGTCCAATTGCAGTTACCATCGCTCGGAAAATACAACTTACAAGAAAAGATAAAGCCCTTCTCGAAGAACAAATTACCTATTCATTTTCCTCGAGGTATATCATTAAACAGATCAATGGATTTTGTTACTAAGTGTCATAGTCTAGATATAATGAATCGACAAATCTTGTTACTACCAAGACAACTGTCGAACCATATCTTCTACCGGAAAGCAAGTATGCGCCAAAGAATATTGATTGGACCTCGCTTTGGTAACGATATACAAAGGCGAAACAAATTCAAACTTGTGAAAAGTCGGCCCTATAAATTTGAAGAAAATTCAAAATCGAATAAGGAAAGAAAATGTTCCAGAAGATCTGAAGATGTTCCCTCTGATTGTCAGAAATCTTCCACAAACGATCGTCAAACATGTACAAGAGGTACAAACGAAGTTCCCAGAGATTATCAGCAAACATACACAAACGACTGTCAGAGATCTTCAAAGACACCAGAACACATTTCTCGTAATGTTCAACAAACGTCAAGACAGGACTGCCAAACATC